>NW_020447394.1:6843-17876 GCF_003343035.1 Apteryx rowi | reverse complement strand
CGCTGCGCTCCCACCTCGGCTCCCTCCGCGCCTCTCCGGACTGCCGGGATGGGAAGGAAAGGGAGCGCAGGCCACGCCCCCTCGCCGCTCTGAGCGGCCATTGGCGGAGAGCGGCGCCGTGGCCACGCCCCCATGGCCGGCTGAGCCGTGTTCCTGCCGAGTCGCCGGCTTCCGAGAAATGACGTAAAGAGGGTGGGCGGGACCATGAGGGGGCGGGGCTAAAGGGTGAGGGAAGGGGGAGATGGCGGCGCCCAGCTGGGGCAGGCCCCTGGGCGAGGGTCTAGGGGCCAGGGCCGTGGGGCCAGGGCCTTGATCCGAGCTTGGGGCCACAGGGATGAGGACAGGTCTTTGGGGACCRGGACAGGGCCAGGCCGTAGGGACAGAGCCCTGGGGCCGGGGCCGCGCTGCAGGGACAGGCCCCGGGGCCAGCCCAGCTGCCCCAGTCACCCCAGCGCGGCGGCGCTGCTGGGCCCGGCTGGCAGCGCTGGCAGGGGACAGGCCCTGCCGTCACCGYGGGGCCGGGCCAAGGTCCCCGTGCCCCGGGGCAGGGCGACCCCACCATCGATCGCGGCTGCCCCACCGGCCCCACGCACGCACGCACGCACACACGCAGCCAGGCACCGGGCGTTTATTGGYGGCTCAGACCAGGCGGACGGGGCCGTCGTGGGCTGTGGGGGCCGGCGGGGGGGCCTCGTCCGCGGTGAAGTAGCTGATGAGGGCCCTCACGCTGGCCTTGAGCCCCGGCTGCAGCCCCAGGTGGACGCCATAGGCCACGGGGCCGCCCGCGCCGGCGCTGAGCGCCGCGAGGCTGTCRTAGCCCAGGTCGATGGCTGCCTCCCAGGCCCGCTCCGATGCYATCTCCTCGCAGCCGTGGTAGGCGTAGTAGATGCTGGTGCCCAGGTTGTACAAGGTGCTGACGCCGGGCACCCACTCCAGGATGCTGTGCACCTCCCACTCCCCCATGGAGCTGCAGCTGTCCTCACTGGACCGCCGGCTCCGGCCCCGGGGCGCCCGGCTGCAGCGCTGGAGCCAGGAGCGGGCCCCCGGCGCCGGCAGCACCAGGGCGCCCCGACGCCCCACGGTGTGGAAGGATGAGGGCCCTGCGGCCGCCACACCGGCACAGGCAGCCTGCAGGCGCTGGCAGGCCTCCGCCGCCCTGGCGAGGCTGGCGTGGGTGCTGGCCACGGGGCCCTGGAGCTGGGTGTCGGAGAGCGGTGTCAGGCCAGAGCAGGGCCGGACGGGGACGTAGGCGCCGAGCTGGGCCAGGGTCAAGAGCAGGGGTAGATGGCCGCTGCCTGGGGCGCCCTGGAGCCGCGTGAGCCCCTGCAGCAGGGCCTCAGCYGTGGGGCCATCGAGCTCCCGGTACAGCTCCAGCACCAGCGCCTCGGCCTGGGGGCCGCAGGCCGCCCCGCTGAGCGCCAGCGCCAGGGCGGCCTGGGCCAGCACACGGGGCAGCGCCGGGAGCTGGGAGAAGCCGGGCAGGGCGTCCGGCTGCAGGTCCCGGCAGGAGACGCCGGCGGCCCTGGGCAGGGCCCGTGGTGGGACCGACGCCGAGAGCCGTGCCAGCAGCGCCCGAGCCGCAGCCGTGGCATCCGGCCCGGGGGGTACGGTGGAGCCGGCCACGGCGCGGAGGCAGAGGAGGAGGAGGCAGAGCAGAGCCCAGCGCATGGCAGGTCGCTCCCAGCAGGGCCTGTCGAGGGAGGAGAAGGGGGCAGAGACCCGTGAGCGCCCGGTGGCCGCAGCTCCCCCACTGCCCCGGCCCCGCCAGCGCCCCAACTCACCCTCCGCCGACGCCGGAGTCCCCCAGCCCGCGAGGCAGCCGCCACATGTCTGCAGCCGACCCCCTCCCGGCCCCTTTATAGCCGCCTGCCCAGGCCCTTATCGAGAGCCGGTTGCGACATGCCAGGGGCCTGGCCTGATCCCGCCAGCATCCCRGCACCTTCCCCCAGGGCTGGGGCCAGAGGTCACTTCCCAAGCTGGCAGGACAGGGCAGCGCAAATGCCGAGGGAAGGAAGGTGGCCAAGCCAGGGTGAGATCTGCACTTTTTTTTTTTATTTGGTCTCTCTCCAGATTTAAAAGGTATCATTAAAAAAAACAAACAGCCTAGGTAAACAGTGACCTTTGAAATGGAAACACCAAGATGGACAGGAAAAAAGAAGAGGGGGATAGCTGCAGCCTGCTTTCACCCCACCCTTAAAAAACAGCTTAAAAACCTGCAGAAAAAGCAGAAAACTAAACACAAGGAAGCCCAGAGGGAGCAGGGCCTGCAGCCCCCTGCTCCCCTGCAGGGCTGGGACAGCCCGAGGGTCCGGGCARGGCACAAAGAGCCTCTCAGTCCTCCTCTTCCTCCTCCACGCGGCGAACACGCTTCCGCCGGCCGGGAGGTGGCGGCTCCTCATCCTCCTCCACGCGGGGCACAGGGGGGGCCAGCCTGGCACCTGTGGGGGCAGAGGGGGTCAGGGGGGAGCCGGGACCCCCAGCACCACACTCTGCATGGGGTGGGGGCACAGGCCTGCCCCCCGCTTTCCTCCCAGCCCCATAGTCCATGGGGCAGGGCCGTGCCAGAGGGGCCAGGGTGAGCGTCACACAGCAGCAGCAGCCCCTGGGAGAGACCCCCAGGGCCCTGGTGGGGGGCCGCGAGCCCCCCGAGGAGGTGCTGTGCTACGTGGAGGAAGCGGAGGCCCAGCTCACCCGGACTTGCAGAGTCCTCGTCCTCGCTGTCCAGCTGCCGCCTCCGCTTGGTGCCTGCCTGCGCCGGGACGGGGCCAGGCTCGTCCCTGCAATGATGGGGACACGGGTTAGAGGAGCCCGAGGCTGCCCAGCCCCCGGGGCACAGCTCTGCCCCCCATCGTGCAGGGGGGAGCCAGGAGTCCGAGCTCCCTGCTGCCCTTCCCAAGCTGGGAGGGCACCCAGGTGTCCAGGGTGGGGGCACAGCGAGAGCCCCCGTTCTCACCTCTCCAAGTCTGATCCCGGCGATGCCGGTGGCTGCTCCGCTGAGAGGGGCAAGGGAGAGAGCGGATCAGGGCTGGTCCTGTCGCTGGGAGAGCCCTGAGCCCGGCTCCCCCCGCCCCGTCCCRGCCCCTCGCCTGGAGGGGGGCCCTGGGGGTGCGGCGGTGCTGGGAGCTGCCCCGGGGGGCTCCGCGGGGATCCCTCGGGCTCRGGTCCTTGGCGGGCGAGGGAGGCGGCGGCGCGGCGGAGCTGCTGGGGCGTGAGGGCGGCCGGGATGCGCCAGAAGGACTCCTGGGAGAAGGGAAACGCTGCAGGGCCGGGCTGTGCCGTGCCTTGGGGCAGGGGGAGACGGGGCGGGGGGGTCTCACCTGCTCGCTGGCGGGGGGCCGGAGCCCCAGCTTCCGCAGCAGGGCCTGGAAGCGCCTGTGCTCCATGGCATCCTCGTTGTCCTCCGAGAGCGGCACCAAGGGCACCGGGTGGGACACGCCTGGGCACAGAGAGCGCCGTGAGCCCGGCCCCGGCCCTGGCCCCCAGACCCCAGCCCRAGCTCCCACTCACCGTCCTCCTCGCGGTCCCCAGCCGTCCGCTTCAGGTAGTTCTCCAGCCACTGCAGGGGCCCAGCCAGGCCTGCGGACACGGAAGAGGTGAGACAGGATCCGTCCTCCGGAGCCAAATGCAAACCGGAGCCCCAGACACTCTCAGCCCCCGCTCACCTTCCTGCCGCAGATGCTGCACCAGTCCCTGCCCAGCGCCGTCCTCAGGTGCCCAGTGCTCCTCCATGGGGCCTTCCTCAGCATTGTCCTCTTCCTCATCCTCCTCTTCGTCACTATCCCCCTCCTCCGCTGAGCTGTCCCGGGCGGGTGCCCCCAGGGGCTCCATCTCATCCTACCAAGGACCAGCTTCGCCTTTRAGCACCCTCCCAGGGCAAGACTCCCTCTCACCCTTCCCGCGCCCCCCTCGTACCGACACGGGGGCATGGCCCTTCCTCCTGCGTTTCTTGTACAGCTCCTTGCGCTCCGACACCAGCCCCAGCCCCAGCAGCTTCTCGACCACACGGGCCCGGGACCGCCTAGCCGTCAGGTTCTTCATGATGTTGCCCAGGACGTCTGCGGGGAGGCGAGGGGTTGGCGTGGGGCGCAGAGCCTGGCCAGAGCCCCAACCCGGGGCCATCTCACTGGGCGCCCACCCCTGCCTGGCCCCACTCACCGTCCGTGCCCTGGAACTCCTCGAAGAGCCGCTCCAGCTCTTGCTCCTGCTCCTGTGTCCACAGCACGATGTGGGTGCCCTTCCTAGGGGGATCGCAGCTGCTCAGCCCTGCCTCGGAGCTGGAGAAGAACCCAGGCATCCGGGACCCCTGGCCCCGCGGGCATCGAACGAGAGCATCCTGCCCTGCCCCAGCGGTGCCTGGACCCACCTCTCCCGCGGGAAGTCCTTGACGCTGCTGGCCAGCCCCAGCCGCACCAGCTGGTTCACAACTTGTCTCCGCGTGCGCCCGGGCGCCTGCAGGTGGGCCAGGATGTTTGCAATGACGTCCTCGCCTATGAGAGCGGGAGGCTGTCGTGGAGGGGCAGGAAGAAACCCCCGACCGCCCCACTCCTCCCGCAGAGGACCCAGGAGTCCGGTTCTTCCCCCAAACTCGTACTGCTCTCCTTGGGAGCCCCATGTCCAGGGCCATTACCTTCCACCTCCTTGTACTTCCAGTAAAGCTCCCGCAGCTCTCGTTCCTCCTGGGGGGTCCAGACTGGGGCCCTCCGTGAGCTGGCCCTAGGCAGAGGCGGAGGGAGCGTGAGGGGACAGGGAAGGGCAGTGGCGATCCCCTCCCCGGCCCCAGCGGCAGGGGACATGCCAGGCCCCTACTCACCCCTCGCCCTCCCGCARCGAGCCGTAGCCCTCGGCCATCTCGCGGGCGATGGCTGGGCTCTTCCAGAAGAGCAGCTCCACGTAGGCCTTCTTGTTGGTGGCTGCCAGCGCAAAGAACTTGCCCAGGATGAACTTGGCCAGAGTCACCAGCTCCTGAGGGGAGAAGGGACGGGCTGGGGGGGACACCGGGCCTGGCCCCCTCCCCGGCAGCAGGGGGGGGCTCCGGGAGGCAGGGGGAGGCCAGGGCCCCATCCGACCTGGTAGGCGCCAGCGCAGGGGTCGCTGAGCAGGCGGTTGAAGAGGGAGAAGAGGGAGAGCTGGAAGAGCAGGGCCTCCATGTGCAGGTCGCAGGCCAGGCGGTGCAGCATGCGGGCGACGCAGTGGTTGGTGTGGGCGCTGTTCTGGGCGTAGCCGCGCAGCAGCACCACGTAGGCCCGGATCACGGGGGCGCTGGCGAACCTGCCCCCACCCCGGACGCCACGGGTGAGCCACGGCAGGGACCCAGGAGTCCTGCCGTCCCAGCGGCACCTGGTCGCACTCACTGCTTGAGGTAGTCTAGGAAATTGAACTCCTTCTCTGAGACCCGCACGGTCTCTTCCTCCTCCTCCTCCTCTTCCTCGAGCTCCTCAGGCTCCTCAGCCTCAGGGGGTGCATGCCCTGCGTTGGGGACAGGGTTAGTCACCTTAATTGCTATGGCATCAAGCCCCAGCGCTGCAGTGGGTCCCCTTGCCAGCCGGGGTACTCACGGGGCAGGGGAGCAAAGAGGACCTCACGCAGGAGCTCGGTCTCTTCCGACGGCTCCACGCCAGCGGGGCCGAACACGTCTCCTTCGGGCCACACTTCCCTGCAGGGGAGGCGGACAGGCTGGCACCGCGTCCCTGCGTCCCTGCCCAGGCACGGGGCAGCAGGAGCGCTGGGCTGTGAGGTGCCATGCCTGGTACCTGGCAGAGCGGAGCAGCCTCAGCGCCTCGGGGGCCCGGCTGCCCAGCAGGCAGTCCTGGATCCGCAGCAGGGCCTCCGCGCGCTGCTCYTCCACCGGCGTCTCCGATGCAGCGTCGAAGGGCACCACGTCCTCRGGGAGAGGCACCTCACCCTGGGGGGCACAGACACCCAATGACCTTCCGCCTCGGGGACCTGGTACCTCCCAAGAGACACYGGTACCCCCCCAGGCACGCGGGCTCAAGGCCGGATCCTTCCTCTCCTACCTGCATGCAGGCCTGGAGCTGCGGGGTCAGGCTGGCCCAGAGCTCCTCCAGCTCCTGGGGGGTGGGAGGCTGCGCCGTCAGGGCTGCGGGGGCTCGTGGCTTCTTCTTCCTCCGCACACGCTTGCTCTGCGGGGTGAGCAGGCAGTCAGGGCAGAGCTGTGCCCCATCCTGGGGGCATCCACCCCCCACCGCGGGGGTCCTCCATCCTCCGGTGCCTGGGGGAGGGGGTTGCACCAGGCACTGCCCTGCGCCGTGCCGGGAAGGCTGGTCCCCGGACCCGCAGCCCACCTGCACGACGAGGCCCGCACGCCCCCGGCAGAAGCGCTCCAGCATACGGAGGAAGAGATGGGCCGTCTCCACCAGGTCCCGCAAGAAGCTGCGCGGCTGCTTCGTCTCGTCAAACTTGCGGAAGAGGGCAAGGAAGAGCTCCCGGTACTCCATCAGGTARAAGATGTTATCTGGAGAAGAAGGGATCAGCCAAGAAGTAGGAAGATGGGACAGATGGAGTGTATGGTGGGGGGGGTGTAGACTCACTCTTGATGATTTGGCTGCTGTCCCGCACAGCCTGCTCAGGCGAACGGTCCATCTCCTGCACCGTCCGCAGCAGCTCCTGGTAGGCCTTCAGGGCCAGGTGCATCCTGGGGGTGCACAGCATCAGGCCAGGGCACAACACCGTCCCCCAGCCTCGCACCCACTGCCCCCCCTGTCYGGCAGCTCCATGGCCGGGACAGGATCCAGGCATCCAAGCGGCACGCACTCACCTGCGGGCCCAGGTCGCAGCCTCCTTCTTGTCCATCAGCGCCATCTCGTAGTAGGAGGTGAGGTTCTGCTCGATGAAGTGAAAGGCGCGGACCCCCACCGTCTCTGACACCAGCTCTGGCCGGAACCGCAGGCTCCGGTTGAAGGCCATGAAGAAGGCCGTGGCCCACAGGTAATAGGTCTCATCATGCTGCTGAGCCTTCTCCCGAATCAGYTGGTCCTGAGGGAGGCAGAGAAGGGGTCAGCGCCGGGAACACCGCGCTGCCTCAGGCCGTTACCCTGTGCACCCCCGTCCGGCACCCCAGGGCYGTGTGTCCCTCCCGGAGCCCCGGTCCCCTCACCTTGACCAGGTACATGAGGTGGTTGTAGCAGCCCTCCAGGAAGTCCTGGCAGAACTCRCGCAGGAAGAGCTGGACGTTGCGGGCAGAGCGCCGCGGCGGCTCGGCCTCGCGGGCCGCCAGCCGGCGCTTGGGCACCCTCCTGGGCTCCTTGCCCAGGTCGTGGCTGTAGCTCTTCAGCTGCAGGGGGGACAAACACCGGTGCTGACTCACGTCCCGGTGCCCCAGCCCCCCCACCTCCATCCCAGCCCCGTCACTCACGTTGTGCAGGCCCTTGTGGAAGACGACGTCCCGGTCCCCGATTGCCTTCAGRCCCTGGATGACGTAGGAGCCGCCGAAGCGGGAGTGCCTGGGACGGGGGGCGCGGGGTGAGCGGAGCCACAGCCCTGCGGCGGTGGGGCCCCGCGCCCCTGCCAGCCCCCGCTCACCTGGACGGGCGCTGCAGCGCTCGGCTCTTCCTCTCCGCCAGCTCCCGCTGCCGCAGGGTCTCCAGCTCCCGCGTGTCCTCCCCGCGCTCGGCGGCCGAGCGGCCCTGCCCCACCGCCGCCAGCTGCTCGGGGTTCTGGGGGGAGCCGAGCCGTCAGCTGTGCCGCGCCACGGGCTCCGGAGGGAGCAGGGAGGCGGCGGGTCCCCSCCATGTCCTGTCACCTCCCCACTCGGGCTCACCTGGTCGCGGAACATGAGTGAGATGATCTCGAGGACGTGGAGGGCCCATTGCTGCTCGGTCTGGGAGCTGGCCAGGAACTTGAGCAGGTCGTCCATGCCGCTGATGTGCAGGGCCCACAGCACCCGGTCGTGGGTGCTGGCGTCGCCGTCCACGCCCTGGCGGGGGGGGAGGATGCGGGGGTCAGCACGCAGGACGCCGGGGTCCCCAGGCCAGCCACGGGGCCATCACAGCCCCGGGCTGGGAGGGGACAGGGCAGCAGCCCCGCAGGGGGCTGGGGGCTGCGCCCAGACCCCTTCTCCAGGCTGCAGCGGGGGCCAGGCACACAGGGAAAGGCCTCCGTCCCGGTACCTGCTCCTCCACGGGATCCGGGGGCACGTGCAGCACATTGCGCACCAGCAGCAGGATCCTCTCGATCAGCAGCGTGTCTTCCTCCTGCCGCTGCTCCCAGTCCTGGGGGCGGCAGGGCCGTGAGGGGCTCCCGGCTCCTCCCCGGTACCCAGAGGAGGGTACCCGGAGGGATGAGATGCCCAAACTCGGGGAGCTGCTAGGGGAAACGGGACTCACCAGTTGCAGCAGGTCGTAGAGCTTCTCACTGAGCACCCCGAAAACTTTCTCGCTAGCAAAAGCCTAGAGCAAACCCAGCGTTAGGGCCTGGGGCAGCGACCCCCCACCCTGCAGAGCTGCGCTAGAGCCCACTCCCCGCGGCGGGGGCTCACCTCTTTGTAGGCCTGCAGGTAGGACACGACCTGGAGGAAGTGGTGCCGGGAGGCGGCGTCCTGGGGCACTTTACCGAAGCAGAGCAGAGCCGGCTGCGTCAGGTTCACCATCAGCCTAGGAGGGGAGCGGGGATGCGGCGAGAGCCCTGATCCTCGGGGAGCCCCTGCCGCCAGGCTGCCGAAACAGGGGAGCAGCGCCGGGCACCCCCCGCCCCTGCGCCCCCCCCCCCCCCCCCCCCCCCCCCCCCCCCCCCCGGGCGGTACCTGACCACGGCGTCGAAGAGCACCTTGTCCTGCGGGTGCTGCACCACGATGGGCAGCAGGTCGTTCTGCAGGATCTGGGCCGCCCCCAGCTGCTGCCGGATGTCCCGGGTCTCGTCCTCATGGCGCAGGTACCGGATCAGGTCCTTCACGCTCTCTGCGGGAGGGGCGGCGCGGGGGCCGTGAGACCCCCCCACCGCCGCTGCTGCCGCCCCGCCGGGCCCCCCGCTCGCCCCGGCCCCGTACCCAGGCAGTCGGGCTCCTTGTGGTAGACGTCCCCTTCGAGGTAGCCCAGGGCACTGCAGGTGGCCAGCAGCTCGCAGTTCATCATGTACAAGTCCATAAATCCGGGCAGGCCAGCGGAGGGGACCGGGGGCCGCGCGGGGGCCGCAGCGCCTTTGGGGCCGACACGGGCRTCAGCCCCGCGGGGGCAGGCGGCTCGCGGGGGGCAGGAACCCGGGGCACCTTCCTGCCCCGCCCGGTACCGGGGCACCGGCCGGTCCTAGACCCCCAGTCCCCTCTCAGTCCCCCCTGCTCCCGGTACCGGGACACCACTGGGTCCCCCCCTGCCCCCRGGCACCGCCTGGTCCTGGACCCCCTGCCCCCGGTACTGGGGTGCCGCTGGGTCCCCTCTGCCCCCGGTACCGGCCGGGGCAGCSCCGGGTCTCTCCAGCCCCCGGTACCGGGGCATCAGCCGGTTCCCCCCCGCGCTGTTTCTCCGGTTCTCAGGGCACCAGCCGGTCCCGGTCCTCTCACCCCCAGGTCTTGGGCACCACCAGGTCTCTCCCGGCCCCGGTACCGAGGCTCAACCGGTCCCGGTGTCTCCCGTAACACCGGGACCGGGGCACAGCGAGGCCCCCCCAGCTCCGGGGCACCGCAGGGCCTCTCCTACCCCGGGGCATCAGCCCGCCCCGCTACCCCCCAGCCCCGGGACCGAGGCACCCGCCGGCCCCGCCGCACTCACCGCCGCCGCCGCCACTACCGCCCGCACCCGTCTCCGCCGCCCGCGCCGCCGCCCGCCCTAAAAAGGCCGCGGGGCAGCGGGCGGCCGTTATGCAACCGCCCCACTTCCCGCAACCTACTTTCCCCGGGGCCGCGGCGGGAGGGACCCAGGCGTCCTGCCCCGCCCCCGCACCGGCCGCGCGCCGCACGCTCCGCGCCCGGTTCTCCCGGTCCCGCCGCCCCAATGGCGCCCGAGCCCGCCCGCGGGCTTAAAGGGGAAACGCCTCCCAGAGCTGTCTGTGATGGGCCCAGCGCTCGCCTTGCCTACCTCGCTGCCCGGTGCGGCGGGACCGAGGCGGCCCAGCTCCCTACAGCCAGTCTGCTACTGGGAGCTGTACCCGAGCGGCCCGACTGCCCCCGAACAGGGCGGTGCGGCCGCCCCTTCCCGGGGCCGCTCTGGGGAAAGGAGCGCCAGCGCGGCATTGCCCTTTTAACAGAGGCAAGGCCTCCGGCGGCGGCTCCACCCCCCACGGCGGGGCGGGGCTTCCCCCCGGCGGCGCGCGACTGGCCCGGCCCGCCCCCACCCCCCGCGGGGACTCCCGTCACCCCCCGCGCGGTTGCCGGGGCGACGCGGGCCGGGGCCGGTCCCCGGTGCGGACGGCGCGGGCCACGGTGGAGAGCGGTTACCAAAATAAAAGAGCAGGTTTAATTCACTGAACACAGGAGCGCCGGGCGGCACCGGCCCCGGTTGCGCGTGCGGCCTCCCGCGACGGGCGCCCGGCCCCCCGCGAGCGGGGCCCAGCCCGCGGTGACACCCCCCCGCCCGGCCCGTTCCCCCGCGAGAACCGCCAGGCCGCGCCGCCTCCGGGCACCGCGGCCCCCCCCCCCAGCACCGGATCCTCCCGGCAGGGCCCTGCCGGTGTCGGCACCGCACACACACGCACGCACACGCAGGGCGCGGGGGGCCGCGGGGGAGCCGCGCGGGCGGAGGTCGGCGGCGGCGGGGACGGGGGGGGAGGTCGGGGCCCTTCCCGCCCTCGCCCACGGTAAAGCCAAGCGGAGCCCCCGGGCGGCCCCATCACTGCAAAGGAAAGGAAAGTCCCCGGAGCGAGCAGAGAGGGAGAACCAAAAGCCGCCGCCGCGGCGCCGGCGCGCAGGCCGCCCCCGGGGCCCGGGCGCCCCCCGCTCCTACAAGCACTGCGTCTTCAGCTCGAGCGGCTCCGGCGGCGCCTCGCGCGGCGCCTCGGCCGCCGGTTCGCCCTTGAGGATGGCCAGCCGCTCGGCCAGGCTGCGGGGCCGCGGCGCCAGCACGAAGTCGTAGAGCAGCGCGGCCAGC
>NW_020447394.1:3785-4937 GCF_003343035.1 Apteryx rowi | reverse complement strand
GCCCCCAAACCCCTCCTGGCTCCCCCATCACCCCAGCGCCGGCCCCGCTCACCGCGCTGAGGCCGAGGGTGCCGCGCACGGGGGCCGGTGTCACCCCGTAGAGCAGCCCGGCCCCGGCCAGGGCGCCCAGCAGCTGGGCCAGCAGGTAGCCCAGGGCGCGGGGCAGCGAGAGCTGCGCGGCCAGCAGGAAGGCCACGGTGACGGCCGGGTTGATGTGGCCCCCGCTCACGTGGCCCAGGGCCTGCACCAGCGTGGCCTGGGCCAGCCCGAAGGCCAGGGCGGCCCCCAGGGCGCCGGGGGGGCCCGCGGCCCAGCGCAGCGAGGCCCCCAGCCCCAGCAGCACGTAGAGGAGGCTGCCGAGGAACTCGGCGAAGATGGCCCTCCAGAAGGAGGCCGAGCGCATTTCCCGCATGGTCTGGCCCCGCGCCGCCCACCCGCACCCTGGCCCTCGCCTGCCGCCGGCCCCGCTGCCCCCTGTGCGGGGGCCGCCCCCGGGGCCGCCTTATAACCCCCCCCCCCGGGGCGGCCCCGGGGGTGGGATCCCACTGCCGCCGCTGTCCCCCCCCACATTAACTGCTTCGCTGCCCGGCCAGGCTGCATGACCCACATGTCCCCCCCGCCATGGGCGACCCCTCCTCTGAATAGTGGGACCCCCCCCCCCCGGGCTACCCTCTGCCCCATAGCAGCCCTCATGCAGACCCCCATTTTGGGGGCACCATGGGGCGATGCTGTAGGGACCCCCTGGTTTGGGGGGGGGGGTGATGCTGCAGGAACCCCCTGGTTTCAGGTGCACTGTGGGGCAATGCTGCAGGAACCCCCCAGTTTTGGGAGTGATGCTGCAGGGACCGCCTGGTTTTGGGGGTGCTGCTGCAGGGACCCCCCCGCCCGTGCCCCCCCCTCCCCTTGCTTGGCGGGAGGGCTGTTTGCAGCAGGGTTATTCAGCCCGGCTTAGCGGGCGCTAATTCCTCGGCCGGGTGGGGATTAGGGCCGGCCTTGGCCATTGGCGCGGGGCACAAATCTGCCAGGGCTGCAGAGGCTGCAACAAAGCGCTTTGCTGCGCTCAGCGCCCCGGGGGGGGGCCCGGCTGCCCACCGCCCCCGGCCACTGCAGGGCCCCGGCAGGGGCAGCTGGGGGGAAACCGAGGCACCAGGC
>NW_020447394.1:0-2104 GCF_003343035.1 Apteryx rowi | reverse complement strand
GCGCCAGGGGCCCGGGGGCCGCCGAGGCGCCCAGCACCACCCCCACGAAGATCAGCGTCGCCGCCGCCTCCACCAGCACCCCCTGCCAGAAGCACCCGCTCCGCAGCTCCTGGGGGCACAGGGGGGCCGGGTGTCACCACCGGCATGGCAACGGGCCACCACGGTGACTGGGGGCCATGGCAACGGGGCACCACGGTGACCGGGACCATAGGGACAGGGTACCACAGCCATGGGGGAGCCACGGCAATGGGATGCTGCGGTGACCAGAGCCACGGTGATGGGGGCACTGCGGTGGTGGGGGAACCATGGTGACAGGGTGCCTCAGTGACCAGTATCATGGTGATGGGGTGCCATGGTGACGGGGTGCCATGGTGATGGGGAACCATGGCAACGGGGCACCACAGTGAGGGGGACCACGGTGATGGGGCATTGCGGTGATGGGATGCCGTGGTGATGGGGGGGGTTTTGGCAGTGGGGGGGGTGCCATGGCGATGGGGACAGGTACTGTGGCAACAGGGTCACCACAGCAATGGGGTCACCATGGCAACAAGGGCACCATGGCAACCATCCTGGGCCGGGTACCACAGCAACAGCTGCCATGACAACAGGGGGGAGCCCTGACAATGGGGGGGGGGTACAGTCCTGGATGCAGGGTCAGGCATCCCGGCATGGAGATGGGGGCTGCATGGACAGGCACAGCGGGTCCCCAGCGCTGGGGGATGCAGGCGGGRGTCTGGGCCGGGGTCTCCCCACGTGCCCCATCCCTGGTGGGGAGGGACCCTGTGTCCTGGCCGGGGACAGCCAGGGGCTGCGCGGCTCGCAGGGCCTTACCTCCCCGATGGCCATGGCGCAGCTGCGGTGCTGGCAGGAGGGGATGGAGGACGCCCGGGGCAGGGGCTCCTCCCGGCCCCCCCAGCCCCCGGCGCAGCAGCCCCCAGTTTGGGGGGGAGCCGGGAGGGATCTCCGTAGGAGGGAGGGGGCTGAGGCTGGGGCAGGGCCCTGGACACCTGGAGATGCTGCCGGCGCCATGGCAACGRGCAGGGACCCTTTGGGGTGTTGCCATGACGACCGGTGCCCAGCAAGAGATGAAAGCCAGGATGAAAGGCGAGGGGAGGCAGAGGGGGGGCGCCAGGGAAGGCGCCTGCCCACGGAGGGGGTAAGGGGCCCCGGGAGCCAGCCCCACCCCCCCCATCATGCACTTGTGTGATGAGTGTGCCGTTCTCAGCTGGGGCTGGGGACGATCCCCGCCGTGCCTGCACCCCACACAGGCCTACRGGAGAGGTCTCAGGCAGCCCAGGAACAGGGGCAGCTGCCCCTCTGCCCCATGGCTTGCCAGGCACCGGTGGCCCCTGCCAGCTCAGCAGGGCCCCGGCCCCGCTCACGTGCTGTGAGTCAGCAGTGCTTTAGTGCCAAAGGCCCTGGCTCAGCACGGGGTGGGGGCGTCCCCCCATGCCGGCGGCCCCGCGTGCCGCTCGCCGCGGCCCTGCTGACGGCCTGCAAAGAGCCAGAACAATCTCTGCTGAGCGGGCTGCGCGCAAAGGGGCCCGCACCCGCCCTGCCGCCAGCATGGGGGCACCCGCACGGGCACAGGCGCAGGCATGGGCCCCGCGGGCATGCAGGGGGCCTGCTGCCCCACACTGGGGCAGCCGAGGCCCTGGGGGGGGGGGCACGGGGGCACAGGGAAGGGCCTGATGTGGGGCAGAGCGGGGCAGCCGCAGACCCCCAGCCCAGCTGTCCCAGACCTGCATTGAATGTGGATTGGGCTGGACGAAGCTGGGAGGGGACCCCATCCTGCTCCACAGAACCCCCCAGGGACCCCCCTGTCCTGCCCCTGCCCCACAGACCCCACTCCCCGGGGACCCCCCTGTCCTGCCCCTGCCCCACAGAGCCCTCCTTGGGGGTCTCCCGTGTCCTGTCCCTGCCCCAGAGACCCCTCCTTGGGGGCCCCCTGTGTCCTGCCCCACAGACCCCTCCCCGTTGGACCCCCCCCATCCTGCCCCTTCCCCAAAGACGCCCTCTGGGGACCCGCCATCCTGCCCCACAGAGTGCCCCCGCCTCCAGCCCCCCCATAACCGCTACCCTCCCTCTCCTGGGGAGGGGGAGA
>NW_020447393.1:0-125711 GCF_003343035.1 Apteryx rowi | reverse complement strand
ATATGTGTGTATATATGTGTGTGTGTATTTATTATTTATATAATTATTTATATTATTATTTATATATTTATAAATATATATTTATATATATATTATCTATTTATTTATATATATTTATATACATATTTCATACATATTTCATGACAGAGCACTTGTGTAGAACAACAGACTCCCCACACAATGGCATGAACTGTGGTTTTGTAGCTCTGTGCTGTGTGCGCTTCATTTCTACCAGCTGATAAGTGTTTGTTTTTAAGTGCAACAGCAGTCTCTTTCCTTCAGGGTCCAAAAAGTCACAGGCAAGCCAACCAAATCTCTGCTTGCATGAACTTGGTGATGAGTCCATTCAGTGGACTCAGGCATCCCGCTGGACCTATGGCAGTGGGAATCCAGCACAAGCCCCCCTGCCCAGCACAGCCTGGGGGCAGCTCAGGTCTCCCTGGAGAGCCCCAGCCCAGCAGGGAACAGCCCTGCAAGGCCTGCGCATTTCTGGCCTGTCATCTTCAGAGACAGAAGTGGCCTCACCAGCCATTTCACAGCCCTGTTGCTGCTGCTCAGCTGCTCAGACTGAAGTGACCTCACAGCTGCTTTGCTGCTGGTCTATCCAATACTCAGGCAGAAGTGACCTCACAGTCTACACTGAAGCCATAAACCTGGTTCTGGCCTATCAGCAGCGGAGACAGAGGTGACCTTCCGTGAACCTACAGAAACTGAGAGCCTGCCAATGGCCTACAGGGAAGGAAGTTACCTCACAATCAGCCTCAGAGCCATGTCCCTGCTTTTGGCCTGTCCGGTACTCAGGCAACAGTGACCTCACAATGAACACACAAGCCATGTGCCTGGTTCTGGCCTATCACCACCAGAGACTGAGGTGACAGCACAAGAACCTACATGAGCCAAGAGCCTCCTGTCAACTCCAGAGAAATAAGTGACCTCACAATCAGAATCGAAGCTATGTGCCCACTGCTGGCCTATCAGCAGTCAGGCAGAAGTGACCTCACAAGAACAAACTTCAGTCTTTTGTCTGCTTGCAGCCAATCAGGTGCTGATGCAAAAACAATCTCACGCTTAGCATCAAAGCCATAAGCCTGTCCCTGGCCTCTGAGCAGCAGGCACAGAGGAGACATGAAAAGAATCTTCTTGAACCAAGAGTCTGCTGCAGGCCAGTCAGCTTCAGAGAGAGAAATCACCTCACAATATGGATCTAAGTCATGTGCCTACTGCTGGCCTATCAGGTGCTCAGGCAGCAGTGACCTCACAAGCACAAACCCCTGCCATGTCCCTGCTGCTGGCCTGTCATGTTCTCACACAGAAGTGACACTGTCAGTGACTCCCAGGAATGTGGGGAAGGTTTTTTCCTGGGATTTTCTTGCTCCTGCACTGGCTTCCCAGGAGCTGGGAGAGGGCCTACGAGGTAGCAGTGCCCTGGCCCCAGGCACACATCAACACCTTCACCTCGCGAGCCATGGGAGGTGTCCCTCCTCCACTCAGTCCTCTAAGTGGCCAGCTCCTCTCCAACAGGGTGAAAAGAGCCTGGGGTCTCCTTGCCCATCCTGAGGGCATGCTCCTGATGGACTCCCATAAGCACTGCCAGCTGCTTGTCCTCAAGTGCCTGGCCCAGGAAGTGTGTGTGCAGGGGAGTTATCAATCACAGCCACAGGCAGTGCAGTGCCATGAGGATCCCTGCAGGCCTGTTCTTCCAGTACTTCCTCAAACAACATGCCTAGGAGGAACAGGAAGGGCCAGATCCCACCTGTGCCCATCCAGCCAGCTGTAGGGAACACCTTGAGTGCTTATGGGAGTCCATCAGGGTCATGCCCTCAGGTGCTGCTGGTCATGGAAGAAACGGCCTTTGCAGAGAGGGAGTAAATCCACCCATATTTGGAGATGTTTACCAGTGGCACTCCTGGCCTGCATTCCCCCTCTTTTGATTCCTAGAGCCCTTCCTAGACATCTCTGTCCCACTGAAAGGAACTCTGCCCTCACATTAATTTACCATCTGCACTGTTTCTTCAGGCAATGTAGAGGGAGTGGGATGTTACTGCCTTAACTACAGCTGAGCCCTCTCCTTAACCCCAGAGAGCAGGAGAGCAAGAMCCAGACCAGCACAGAGAGGTGAGGAAGCAAGGAGCAACACTGTGATGCTCCTACCACAGGGAAAGCCAGGAGCAAGAGACAGACAGGCACTCAGGAAATCCTTCACCTCACCCAGCTGTGCACAGCACCTCCCAGATGGCAACATCACAGGACAGTCGCTCAGCCCCTTTGTCACACAGTGGGAAACAGGTATGTCGCAGGAGAGATGCCACTCTCCTCTGCTGGAGCTCAGGCTGCTGAGGAGGTGGCTCATGCTCTGGACCCTCTGGCCTTGAGGGCAGAGGCTCTGCTGGGTGGGAGAGGAGACACAGGGGAGCTTGTGTAGAGGAGGAAGTCTGCATTGAAGGGGATAACAGGGAGGTCCCCAAATCCCCCCTCCCACAGCGTCTATGGTTCTAGTTTCCTCTCATTCACTGATCATATCTTCACTGCTCAGAGCTTTTCCTCCTGGGAGCTGTTTCTCTCTTCCATGTCTTTTCCCTGTCAGCGCTGTGCAAAGAGCAGGAAAATGAAAGCACTGGCTCAGGAGAGCCCCTGATCTTTAAGGTAACCCCTGTCCCTGCCTTGACTATCCTCTAGTAAAGGTCCCTTGGAAATATCCTGGGGGTGGGCTGGAGCAGCTGAGAGCAGCCCTGACCCACGAAGCACCCTCTCAGCAGAAGGAACCTGCCCTGTCGAGGGCCTCTCCTCCCACCCAGAGCTTCTCCCCACAGTGCCATGGGGAGTTCCCCAGGCAGGCTGAGGCTGACCTTCGCAGGCAGCAGAGTCACTGCCCTGGGCACACAGCATCCTGGGGCACAGGGACGCTACTCTGAATTACAGCCCTGGGCAGACCTAGGTGCACTCCCTGGCTTCACAGCCCTGCACCAGCCCTGGAAGCAGGTAGCCGTGATGCCCTGTCCCTCTGACCATGTAGCAATGAATCCCTGCTCTAAAGCACCACCTGCTCCAAACAGGAGAAGCTGGGAGAGCTGCCCTGACAGACCCTTTCAGCTGTGGAAGGTGCCAACTGCAGAAGAACCCTCCAGGAACCACAGCAGCCTTGCCCTGCAGCCAGAGACTTACTGTGTCAATGGCTGTGAAGATTTCTCCCAGCAGGAAGCTCTCAGTCATCGTCCCATTCCCCATTGTCTTTAACTTCTGAGTCGCTCATCTCATCCAGGCCCCTTCAGGCAGTGCCCTGAGTCTTGCTGCTCTTTTAAGAGGAGCTGCTCCTGGACAGAGCTGTCGCTCTGCAGCGCCTGCCAGGGAGGCATGGGCTCTGGGAGTCCCAGGAGCCAGGTGCAGCTCAGGAGCAGAAGCTCAGCTGAAGGTGTTACTTTCTCTGTCCCCTGAGCACCCTCAAGATGTTCCCAGGACTCCAGGGCTGACAGTTCCTGAAAGGCAGCAGAGTCACCCAAGGGAAATGTCCACTGAAGTAGACTAAAGTAATCACCAATGGTCCATCTCTAAACAGTGGGGAGAAACTGAGTCCAGCACTGCAGTTTGTCTCATCACAGGACGGTTTTCTAAGAGAGGTGGAAACATCCCACTCTAGAAGGCCCTGCTCCCATCTCATAGGAAGACAGGACACCTGCACAAGGACAGGAAGGGAGTTCATTTACTCATGCTTCAGGGACTGATTTAGAGGAGTTAATCAATACAACTAATGCCATTGAGAAGCCCATGGGATCAAGTGGGATTCAGTTCCCTGCCGTGCGCTCCACAAACTCATAGGACATGGGATTCCCCTTGCCCAAGTTTCAGTGTGCACAAAATGCCTGTCTGCATGGGAGCTCCTTGACTAAACTCCCACTGTAATCAGTGGAGATGGAGGGAGGGAGTCAGCTCTACACACACACACACACACACACACACCTCCCTTTGGACATCTGAAGTGCCAGAGGTGGTCCAAGACATGTGCAAGTGTCTGCTTGCTCTGATGGAGCAACTATGAGACCCAAATCCTTCTAGAGCATCAGCTGGGGACCAGGAGGAGAATCTCCTTGGCCATCTGAAATGACACTTGATGCCTACTACTGCAAGAGCTCCGCTCACTATGAAGCTGAGGATGTCAGAGAAGCAGACTTGGGCCTACTGAGGGGCCTGGTAGAGGGATCCCATGGGAGGCAGCTCTGAAGGGCAGGGGAGCTCAGGAAAGCTGGCCAGTCTTTAAGACAGCATCCTCCAAGCTCAAGAATGGCCCATACTGATACTCAGGAAAACAAGTAGGTGTCTCAGGAGACAGGGTGGCTAAACAGGGAACTCACGACTGAACAACAGGAGGGAATGGGAAGCTTGGAGAGGCTGCAAAGGAAGAATTTAGAAATATTGTCCAGGGAAGTTGGGAAGCGGTTAGGAAAGCCAAAGTTCCTCTAGGATTGACACTTGCAAGGGATGTCAAGGCCACAAAGATGAACTGCTGTTGCTTCAGTAACAGCAGATACAAATAGGTCTGGGGAACTCAATGCCTTTGCTTCAGTCCCCATCAGCAAGGTCTCCCAGGCTGCTGTCCTAGAGTCAGGACTCCCAAGGTGAAAAACAACTAGCAGGGCATGAGGGTTGAGTCAGGGTTTGCTTGTGAGAACTCAACCCATGCAAGTGTATGGGATTGTATGGGCTACAGCCGAGGATGCTGAGAGCCGGCTGCTATCTCACAAGGTCACTCTTCCTTGTCTTTGGAAGGCTGTGGAGACTGGGGGAGGTCCCAGTGATGGGAGAAAGGCAAATGCTGTACTCATCTTCAAAAAAGGCCAAAAGGACAACCTGGGGAAATACAGGCTGTTCAGCCTCACTTTGATCAGGAGTGTGTCATGGAGTGAGTCCTCTCTGATCGCATTTCTGGATCCATGAAGCAGAAGAAGGTTACTGGGAAGAGTCAGCATGGATTTACTGAGGGTAAATCATGCCTCACCAACCTCATGGCCTTCTATGCTAAAAGAACTGTATTTGTGGACGAATGGAGAACAATGAAGAACAGTTACCTCAACTTTAACAAGACTTTTTACACTGTGTCGCTCAATACACTTGCATACAAGCTTGGACATTAAGGACTTCATGGGTAGACAACCAGATGGCTAAAAACTGGTTGGATGATCAGCAGCTAGGTATCTGAATGAACCAAGAGTAAGGGGAAGAGGAAAACTGGAAAAAAGTGAGAAGTAACAATGTCCAGATAGCATGCTGTAAAGGTGATGTTAAAAGTTCTCAATTTAATCAGAGTTCCTGGGGTCCCAGGCCGTGCCATGGGCCATGCTGCTCTTGGGGATTCAGGACTGGGCTGCGTTTCTGTACAAAAGATTGGAAAAGGCATGATGCCAGGCCTTAGAGAGGAGGGATTTTCCTGGGCGTTCAGAGCAACCTATGGAGGACTTGGGACATGTCAAGGAAAGCCCATTCCACATGCACCAAATGCACTGGTCTCCCCAGAGACCTTTCTGGACCCTTAGCCTGGAGCAGCAGTGGGCACAGCCATGACCCAGATTAGCCTCCATCAGGCCTTCAGCTCTACAACATGTCACAGCTTCAAGTGAACTCTCCAAAGCAACACTTCCATAATTTGAAAGCCGTGCCCCTGGTGTGTAGAGAGGACTCTGGGTAGACACACAGGAGACAGGGGAGAGAAAGGGCAGAGACCTCAGCGTGCAGAACTGCCATAGAGAGGGTGCCACAGGCTGAATGAGCAATCCAAAGAAGTAGATGAGTCCTTCCTTTTTCAGTGACTTGGAAAGCCCCATCTCTGACAGTGTTCAAGGGGGATGGAGTCTCCCTTCTGCAAGGGTCACCCCAGGACTGTGCAGAGACGAGGAAGAGCAGGAAGGTTGGTTGTAGGGATGTTCTCAAACTTCATCTCACAAACTTCTGAATGAGCCAAAATGCAGGTTCTGAGGCATTGCACTGCGTTACAGGCTCTGCGCTGGAGCCTGGGCAGCAGCACTGCAGTGTGTGGGCAAGTCCTGAAAAACCCAGGGTCAAAAATGTGGGAGATCCAGGGAGCCAGGGCTGTACAGCCCCAAGGAGAGCCAGGGTGCTGGGGGGTGATCCAGAGTGCCACGGATTGTACCCGAGGAGAAGCACTGCCCCAAGGTGATGCTGAAAAGCCCAAGGATCAACAGAGGTCCAGAGATGAGAAATGACTTTCCCTAGGCTCAGCCAGAAGGAAAGCTGGGCAAAATTCATGAGAAATGGGAATACTTCCCCAGGTTTGCTATGTGGCCTGGACCATGGCTATGGAGCATGGCAGGGACCAGGGCCCCAGATAAAGCCCTCCAGATGACTGGCGTTAAGGGCACTTTTGCTTTTGTCTGGAATATCATCTCTATCTTAAGCACTGCAGACAGAGAAACCATGCTGAGGACTTGTAATAACAAAGAGCCTGCTTTGGTGCCTCAAGGAGGAAGGCTACGCCATGTCCCATATTGTCCTGTATTCTGCTTCTACAAAAAGAGCGACCCACAGTAGAAACCAGCTTTGAGGCTCACCAAAGCATCTCAGCTTGTAGTCACGCTCTGTGCTGTTTCATCCCACATGACTTTGATCCTGTCTTTGAAAAATGCCAAACCCCAAACAAATCCCCAAACCCCAGCTTCTCGCACAGATCTGCCCAATTCAGAGACCTATCAGTGCAGGGGTGCAGAAGTGACTTCTCTAGTGCCTAATTTTAAATATTTCACAGCCTTTGGCATGGTCTGGAGACATTCCTGAAGGATTTATCAGCAAGTTTTGGAACATAACTGGGGTGAAGGGTGGCGGCTGCTTTCCAGAACATAAGGGGAAATCTCCCAGCTCTCTCCCTGGCTGTGCCATCTCCATGGCAGTGACCTAATGAGCCCCCAGATGACACCAGCTGAGGTAACAGTGGGATGTGACGCATCAGGGAGGTCTGCCCGGTGCTGCGACGGTGCGCTTACTTCCCTGCAACGGTCGGGCACTGCTGGGCACTGCTCACACGCTCACCACCACTGCCCTTCGGAGCTGCTCCACGGCAAGTAGTGGGGACAGCAGTCAGTAGGGCCGCACTGGGGCTACTTGCTGACAGGCAGAGGAGCAGGGACACATTGGAGAGATTTGGGTTACGACACGGAAAGAGCGTCCTTCCTCCCTGGCTGGACAAGAGAGCCCAGGGCAAGAGGGCAAGCGAGATGGACGGGTCCTGGACCCAGACCATCAGCCCACACTACAATTCCTTGTTCCCAGTGCTCCTGCGGCTCTTCACCAAGGGTAAGGGCTTTGGGAGCTCCTTCCCGAGGTGTCGCACAGATACTGTTAACTACAAAAACTGCTGTGGATCCCAGGCTGTGGGGGTGGGACTGGCCAGGACTGGGGGCTGCCACAAGAGTCCTGCCTGAGGGTCCCATCTGGCTCAGGGGACAATGTGGCAGCCAGGACTCCTGGGTCCTGGGGCTGGGCTGCCCTGAGCACCAATGCTTTGGTGGGGCAGGCTCCATCCCTTTGTGGAGGGTGGGGGGCAATTCATGGCCAGGTTTCCCTGGGAGTGGGTGCCCCTTTGGGATCTGGCTCTGGCAGGAAAGGGGTCTTGTGTCCCAGAGGCCGGGGTGTCCTGCAGCTCCCAGGGGGCTGGAAAGGCCCATATTGGAAATGGATCCTTCACCCTGTAATAACCCTAAGGCATCTACTTGTTTGGGAGACCTCTGTTCCTTCCCCCTGGAATCTTTTATGCTTCCAACTTGGCAGAGCATGTTTTGGGCTCAAAGATGTTTCCTCAGATGGCCACAGCCTCTGTCCTCATGCAAAYTGAGGTCAGACCTCTGCATGCAAAAGACAGCCTGTTTGGGGGAGCAGCTTGGAAACAGGTGGGGGTGCCATCGCCACCCCACAAGTCCCTGCTGACCCCAAGCATTTTCCTCTGAGCTGTGGGGGGCAGTGCTGGGGGRAGTCCAGCAGGGCCATCTCCCCCAGCCCCCTCCCGGCCCCACATATCYGCTGCCCAGCACCAGCAGGCCCAGAGCTGCTCTGCCCCTGGCTGCCCCATGCCCCCGGGGCTCCTCAGCCCTGCGAAGCGAGGCACCGGGGCCCAGCGTGGCCCCGCACAGAGCAGCCCCTGCCTGGCCGTGGCCCAGCCCTGCCGGGCACAGCACGAGGGCTGCTGAGCCCCGGGGCTGCTGCGGGCAGGGGTCCGGGACTCCAGGGGCAAGAGGGCCCTGCCCTGCCCTGCCCTGCCCTGGGGGCAGCAGGACGCTGCCTGTGGGCTCTGGCACCCCAGCCATGCCCAGGGCCCCCGTGCCAGTGCCAGGGCCGGCACCAGCACAGGCCCTGGGGCTGCTCCCCCGCGCCTGGCATGGCTTCCGGGTGCCAGGCAGCCAGGAGCCCCACGGGGTCCCTGCAGCGGAGCCGAGCTCCGGCGGGGCAGTGGCCAGGCCCCAGGGCCCTGCACTGCCCGGGCACATGGGGCCATGCTGCCCCAAGGCCCCGTGACATCACACGACACCCCGCACTGCTGCCCACAACATGGCGTCCCACTGTGGACGAAGAGGAGGGGAGGGGAGGGGAGGGGGCTGCCTAGGGGTCACACAGGGCTGCGGGGAGTGAGAGCAAAGCTGAAGTGAGGGGAGTGGGTGTGAGTAGGGTTGTAGGTGCCTTCAGTTGCTGGCAGGTGCCCTCCTGCTGGGGCGGGGGCAGCGGTGCTGGCCCCGGGGCTGCTTTCCTCCAGGAGCTGCAGCAGGGGCTGGTGGGGTGTGAACATGGGGCAAAGTGACCTGGGCCGGAGCAGGGAGCTACCCTGCAGCCAGACGTGCCGGCCTGCCCTCACCAGCTCAGCTGGGGTGGCTGGTGGGGTTTGGGGGCAGGAACCTTTGCTCCTGCTGAGGGTCAGAGACCCATTTTCAAGCCTTTCCCAGAGCTGCTGCAGCCACTGCAGCTGCCAGGTGCTGCTCAGAGCTGTGTTTGTGAACTCCTGGGCAGGGTCTGACCAGGCTGCTGGTGTCCTTGCCAGGGCCCTTCCCCGTGCTCGCTTTTGTCCTGAAAAGTGCATTTGCGAGGGGCTCTGAGAGAGGCTGTGCCTGCATGTCATGCCATGCCCCAGCCGTTGCTGTTTCTCTGTGCCTCATGCTTGGCCCTGAACCCTGCGACCCTGGAAGCAGCCTGGAGAGTGTTTGCAGAGCAGCTCTGTCCGTGTGAGCTGTTTTGCTTTTGCAGGGCCTTGGAAGCTGATGGACAGCCAGTCCTCCACTGGCTGTTGTTATTAGCCCTGCTCACACAGGTTGGGGTGATGTGCTGCTGAATCCTGGCTCTGCTGGTTTCACCAGCTGAGATGCCCTTGCCTGAGTCCTTCCCCGTGTCTCAAATTGTCAGGGCACCAAATAGAGTGCTTGTTGTGTTTGATGTGTGGAGGATTTGCTGGGTCTGTTCAGCGTTGGGGAAGGAACCAGACTTCTGAGTTGCGGGAAGGCTTCTGCCTGTGATGGGACATGAGGCCCTGCTCTCTTCAGCTTCATAATCGCTGCTCCCATGCAATCCTCCTGTTAGGAAATGCTGTCCAGAATTACTTGCAGGCCTTTCTCCAATTGCTAAGTTTCTCGAGCTAGCTGCAGGCACTACCTAGGCAGAAGCTAATGTTCTCTTGGGGCAGTGGCTGGTCCATAGTGGGTGTTTTGCTGCACTATGATGGTTGTGAGGCCACACAGTGAATCAGGAGGGCCATTCAGGAGCTGGCTGAGTTTTGGGACAGGGCAGGGGCAGCTGCAGGCGACAATAGCCATGAGGCTGGGGTGTGGGCAGTGAGGTCACAACTGTCTGCGAGTGCTATGCCAGAAAATCACCATGGTCAAATCAGTTCTTTGTCAGTGGCTGACAGGCCAGCAGGAGGCATGTGGCTCGGCTGGTGATTCTGAGGTCACTACTGCTTGAGTACCTGATAGGCCAGCTCAGGAACAAGGCTTGGATGTTGATGGTGAGGTCACTTCTGAGTGATTACCTGATTGGACAGCATCAGAGCTGTGGCTGGAAAGGTGCTTGTGAGGTCGCTTCCAGCTGAGCAGTTGATGGGGCAGCAGCAGGTCCACGGCTGGGATATGTGCTTTGGAGCTCACTTCTGCCTGAGCAGCAGGTAACTTCTGTCTCAGAGGTTTATTGGCCAGTGACATGCTTGTGGTGGTGACTGTGAGGTCATCTCTTCCTGAGTCCCTGATAGGCCAGCAGCAGGCAAATAGGTGTGGACGTGGATTGGGAGGTCTCTTTTGCCGGAGTACCTGATAGGCCAGCAGTAGCAAATGGCTGGGGGTATGCACTTGTGAGGTCACTTTATCTGAGCAGCTGATAGGTCAGGAGAAGGCACATGTCTTGGATGTTGGTGGTGAGGTCACTTCTGGGTTTAGTGAATGTGCCCGGAGGAGGGACTGGTGCCTGCAGAGCTCTACAGCAGTACGGAAATGCAACTAATAAATCAAGCAGAAGTAGATGATAATGTTCCTCACTACCTGAGACAAATTTTATTCCACTCTGTCATCATGACTTAGTAGTGCTACATTTCAAATGAGGATGATGTTCTCCGGTAAACATAGACATGGAGTTTCACTTTGTGCTGCTTACAACCTGCTATGGGTGGCCAGGGAGTCCAGCTCGAATTTTTAGGCTGCTAAATGAATCTAGCACTGGTGTGAGCAGTGAAGTTAGTAATCTCTGATTTCCAGTGTTCGTGTGCTGTAGAATTCTGCCCCATCAAAACGCCAGGGGTTGTGAGATTTTCCTTCAAGGTCTGAATGACATCTCTGTGCTTTGATTCCTTGACGTGGGAACTGAAGAGGACCCAGACTGTTTCTGGTTGTTGAGAGGAAGTCCCTGTTGCAAGTCCTTGGAGAACTGGAAGCAAATGGAAGGGCTGGAGATTTGGCCTTGGTGTGTTTTGGGGTCCTTGCAGGGGTCACCTGGCTCCTGTCATGTCTGCTCATGTGCCCTATGTGTCCCTGATGCACAGCCATATGTTGGCTGGCAACCCTCTGTGAGGTGAAGGGAAGGGGGTGTCACAGTGGGGGGTGCCTTGTGGTGGGGAACGGGTCGTGGGCCCAGTGTCTTGGTGCTCCCTGCAGGAGTAGGTGTGTGGAGAGAACAGTGCTGTGTGTGGGGAGTGCCGCCAAACTGGGGAGCGCTGCAAGGTGAGGAGGTGACTTGGCTTGCAGGGCCTAGGCTGCCCTGGTGGTGAGAGCCAGGAGCCTGCTGCCTTCTGGGCACTGAGGTTGAGGCCTTAAGTTTCCTCAGCTCTTGCCAGGATCTGCAGACAGGATCCAGACTAAAGGCCAGGCAGTGTTTCTCCTTGCTCTGAGATGAAAACCAAGCCTGTTTTTTCCATTCTTTTGTCTCATTTTCTTTTTCTAATGAGAGTATTCCTCTGCAGCAGTGTTTGCTGAAGGAGGAGGGGGCCATGGGAGCTGCTGGTGGCTGGCTGGGCATCCTCCCCGCTGAGGTCCTGATGGGATAGTCTCCCTGCAGTGCTGAGAAGTCAAGCTGTCAATGTACAGAGAGTTCGGGGTCAATTTCTTCCTAAGGAAAGAGAGAGAAGTGGTCCTTCCTCCAGTCTGCCCCCTCGTGCTGGTTTAAAGGAGAGCTCTTTGTACCAAAACTGAGGACAAACAAGCTTTGCTCGGCCACACTCCAAGCKCCTTCAGTGGAGGACTTTTTCAGTGTCCTTGGACTCTCCCTGTGCCATGCCAYGTGGGACTTTGGAGGCAGGGCTTTTGCTGGATTTTCCATGTGTCCTGCTGAAACCTGCTGGATTGGCTCCAGGCTTTGCCTGGGAGAGAAATGCCAGTCCTTGCTGAAACAGGGGAATGCAAATGCTTGAGAGCAGCAAAAGCCTTATGCCATTTTCCTGGTTGGAAGCCTGCTTGTCTAAGACTGGGGCCCTGGCCTTGTGTGTGCTGGTCCTTGTGTATGTGTGCCGCCATGTGCTCATTGGTGAGCCCCCTGAGCAAGGCCTGAGAGAGGGGGAGTGGTACCRAAGAGTTTCAGCCTCCTCCATTGAAGGCCCAAAGGGCCTGTCAGTAGGGAGGACCCTTGGGTGAGTGCCTTGAGGGCACGTGAGGCGGAAGAGAGAGGCAAGAGCTGGCCTGCTGAGCCCCTGTGAGAGCACTTCCTCTGTGCTTCTTGGAGGTGGGAAGTGAACAGGCCCAGGGCTGTGACTGGCTGTTGAGAAGAGGTGCCTGTTGCAATGCCTTGGAAGACTAGAAGCAAATGGAAGGCATGGAGCGTTGGCTTTGTGTGTTTTGGGGCCCCTGGCTGTCGCCTGGCTGCTGCCATGTCTGGTCTTGTCCCTTGTGTGTCCCTGATGCAGAGGCGCGTGTTGGCTGGAAATCCTCTGTGAGGCGTGTCAGGGGTGCAGCGTGTCACAGTGCGCTGGGTGCCCTGTGGTGGGGATGGGGACCCCAGTGTGTTGGTGCTGCGTGCAGGAGGAGGTATCTGGAGAGAGCAGTGCTATGGGAGCCCTGCCAGGCTAGGGAGATGGGGAGCACTGCAAGGTGAGGATCTGACTTCACTCCTAGGGTCCAGCGTGCCATAGCGGTGTCCTTCTTGGGGATGTGGTGTGGGGACTGTTGGTGACCATGGTCCCTCCTTGGAGCATCCTGGTGCGAGCCAGGGATGCTCACCTTTTTCTGGTTCCTTAATGGCTTTCTGTTGAATCTGGACCGTCTGCRTCTTCCCACCCCAGACACTAAGCCATTCCAGTCCCTCAGAGAGGTGGGGAGTTAATTAAAGGAGTCAGAGCCATTTCTCGTCTTTGTGCCTGCCCAGACCCTTGCAGACAGCGGGGACACTACCTCACAGGAAGTCAGGCCTCTTGGGGTGATGGGTGGCTCTGAGGCACCTGTCCTTGGTCAGTGGTGTAGGTGGCAGCTCCAAAGCCACCGGTCCTTGGGAATAGAGTCTCAGACTAGCAGATGCATTGAGCCTGCAATGGCAGGGACCTGTGGAGGTAGGGGTCCAACACCGGGCTCAAGGCATGGCCCGGAAGGGCAGGATGCTCCAGTCCTTGTCCAGTCAAATTTTGAATATTTCCAAGGCTGGAGACTCCAAAACCCCTCCGGGCCCCTGCACCAGTGTTTGGCCTCCCTCATGGTGAAAGAAAGAGGTTTGTTTTTAATATCGAAGTGGAATTTCCCATGCTCCAAGATGTCCCTGTTGCCTCTCATGCTGTTACCATGTACCTCCAAGAAGAGTCTGGCTCTGTCTTCTCTGTGCCCTCCATAAAGTATCTGTGCACAGCAGGTAGATCCCCCTTGGCCTTCTCTTGCCTAGGCTGAACAAACTCAGCTCTCCCAGCGCCTCCTTAAATGCCTCATGCTCCAGACCCTGACCATCTTGGTGGCCCTGGGCTGGACTCCCTCCTGTGCGTCAGTGTCTTTCCAGAACTGGGGAGCTCAAACAGGACCCAGTATCCAGAAAAGGGTCTCAGTTGTGCCAAAAAGCAGGGGTAGAGTCTCTCCGGTGGCCCAGCTGTCTGTGCTCTTACGAATGCAGCTCATCACAGAGAGGAGACCTTTACCCCTCGCTTTTGCAACTGTGTAAGGCCAACAGAACTGATAATAACCCTCCAATTTTCTAGGTTGCTCCACTCATGTAGGCTCCCAGTGCAGTCCTAGAGCCCCCGAGGATGGAGGGAGGATGCCAGGGTGTGTTCCTGTAGCTGTCAACACCTTTGCCAACATTGTGACCCTCTGTGAAAGCAGCTGCAAGTGAGTGAGGTGAGGCTACATATGGATGTGAAGGCTTCCATAAATGCCTCTGGCTTCCACGGTGACTTGGGATGTGAGTTCATCTCCTGGCACCTCTACCTCCTTCCAATTCCTCATCCCACAAATGCAGTTACTGTTGGCCTGCTCAGTGAATGCTGTTTGTGCCCCCTCCTTTCCTAGAGGGTAGTGGTGGCCTTCAAGACGAGTTGAAGACCCTTATAATAAACTGCAGCATCTCTTGAATGCCTGTGTCTAAGCGCCTGAAAGCCTCCTCTGCTTGAACTGAAGACAGYGAAGACAGTGCTTGGGCTTCTCAGTCTGCGAGGGGTGAAGACGTGCCCAGAGCCAGGCAGCCCAAGGCACCAAGCCATCAGCCAGTGCCCCACAAACCCAGGTGCAGAGCCCGAGCTCCCAGCTCCAGAGCCTGCACCCCCAGGGCAGCTGGCATTTCAGCAGACCTCCGGTCTGGGGCTGTCTCATTGCTGGGTCCTCGTTTCAAAGCCCCTGCACCCATTTTCCCTTCACAGAGCCTCCTTGTCCAGCTAATGAAAGGAAAGGGGCAGAGATTACTTTGGCCTCAGGAGACCTGCAGGACTCCCAAACATTTGTATCTGTAATTTCTGTATTATCAAACAAATCCCCTAACGCTTGTTCCCAGGTGGAGGTTCATGACATGGTAGGGTTCGGGAGGGAGGCAGCATCCTGCCCTTTGAAAGCTCCAGCATTGCCCAAGGAGCCAGTTCTGGCCCTTGTCTTGTGCTGAGCTTTTCCACATGCCTTGTGAGCCCAGAGTGCCTTGGCCACCTTCTGGTGTTACCACAAGAGCTCCCCTGTGTGCCTTCTGTATGTTGCTATGGGGTTGTTAGGGAAGTATTTTTTGTTAGATAAAGCACATTTAGACAGGTTTTTTTGAAGAAAAAAAAAAAGAAACTATGTAACTCACAAAAATAGCAGAACTAAACTTATAGAAGAATATTTGCCCAGCAGCTCTCTACACCTATCAACAAGCAACAGCTTGGAGCAGTCTACCAGCTGGTAAAGATCAAACAATCTGGAAGATGCTCTCTGCCTCATAAAACTCATTCACCTCAGCCTGAAGTGGGAATGCACAACCCTACCTTGGAGGACAATCGGGGACACCTGGGACAAAACTCATGTGGCCATAACTACTATGCTTAACACCCTCCTGCTCCTGGCCTCTGACAACCGCTGCCTTTGGTTATATCAGTATACAGCAACTTCTTGGCAGAGCACCTTTTAAAGTTGGTAGAGAAGTCAGAATCCCACACAGGAGGCTGCTGCAGAAGCTGAGCAGAAACAAAGTGCAGGGCAAGTGCTGTTCTGCAAGGAAAAATGAACAAGGAGATGATGGAGAGGGGGAATCAGATGAAATAGTCATGGGACAAGGCTTGCAGTGAAGGTGCCAAGATGTGTGCCAGATCTGTTGTTGTTCTGGCAAGCATGATTTCCAAAGGGATGTCAAAGGTGAGGCAGCAGTAGCTGTCACTGAGCAGCTCCTGGAGTGATGGCTCCATCCCACTGCTGATGGGGAGCCACAGGAGGGACTTGACCATGGGTGTGGGGCTAGCTCTGCCCTGTCTCCTGCTGTCCCAGCTCAGGGATTGGCCTTGCTGGATGGAGCCCAGGCCTGACTCCTCACCTCATCTCATCTGGGACCGTTGGTGGATCTGGTCGCAGTCACCTCCCTGACCCTGCTCAGATCCCATGGGCCTGTGCCTGGGGAGTAAGAGCACGGCTCTGCCTGCACTGGGGTCACCCTCTTCTTCTGGCTTTTCCCCCATCATGGAGCAGCCCCATCAGGCTCCTCCCTGGCATGCTGTTCCTGGGGTAATCCTGGGGCCTGTACCAATTAACACATTTGATAATGACCTGAGAGATGGGGGGAGGTGAAGCCTCCACAAGTGAGCTGGGGGGCTCAGGGAGCCTTGGATCCCCACACTGGAGGGCAGGGGCCATTCAAGGGCCCTCCCTAGGCGGGAGCTGTGGGGTGGCAGAAACCACATGGCATCTAAGGTAGAACAGCACAGGGCCCTTCGCCTGGGAGGGAGCAACTGCAGGCCCCCGCACAGACTGGGGTCGGATGGGCCAGGGAGCAGCTCTGCACAAAGAGTCCGGCAGCCTGCTGGGTGACAAGGTGGGAGGAACAGTGGTCACGCTGTGTCCATATGAAGATGAAGGACAGCCTCCTCCTGGGCATCATGAGCATACCGCCAGCAATTTGAGGGCATTGGGTCTGCCCCTCTGCTCAGCACCAGTGAGGCCATGCTGGGAGGGCTGGGCCCTGGTGGGGGCTTCTGAAGGCTATGGGGCAGGAAGGGACAGCCAGGAGTGACTCTGGCAGAGGGTGCCCAGGACAGGAGGTGGCTGGAACACATGACCCATGTGGGGAGGACACAAGCGCTTCCCCGGCACAGGAGCAGCCGTTCTCTGGAGAGCCACATGGACCAGGGGAAGGGTCCCAAGGAGAGCAGCCTGCAGCCCTGTGGCCCCCTCCCCATGGGAGGCACCCGCCAGCCCCCAGGATCCCCCACGGGGCAGAGATGGGGGGCCCTTGCGGGTAGGGGCCAAGCCAGCCATGACATCACCACAGCCTCCCTGTCTCAGCAGTGACCTCAGCGCTGCTGTTCCAGAGCTGGTACCAGGGTCGGCTGTGGGAGAGGGCCCAGATCAAGCTCTCCACTCCTGCCCACGATGGGGGCTCCAGCCATGATCCAGCAGCTGTGGGAGAGGAGGAAGGCAGTGCTGCGGACCAAGAGGAAGGTGGGCACAATCTGGGTTGTGCTCCATAGCTGCCCCAGAGCCTATGGAGGTGGACCTCCCGGAGCAGAAGGCCATGGAGGTGGAACCCCCCCGGAGGAGGAGGAGACCCTGGAGGTGGATCCCCTGGAGGAGGAGACCATGGGTGTGGACCCCTGAGAGGAGGAGGAGGAGCCCAAGGAGGTGGACCCCCCCCCCCAGAGGGGCAGCCCTCCCCAGACCTTGTCATCCTGCCCCAGGGACCAAAGAGGAGGAGGAGGCGCTAGCCTGGCCGGAGGCCCCCACTCCCCACCAGCCAGGGCATGGCTCCGCCAGCCATGGGGGAAGACCAAGCTGGTGCCAGCACCTGGCTGGGGAGAGCTGAGCCAAAGGTGCCAGAGGAGGCCCAGGATTGCTGGGCTGCATGTTGCCTCCTGGCCCACCCCTGGCCACCAGGTACCAACATCTGCCCGGCAGAGACTCCAGGGGCATGTCCCTCCCAGGGCTGTCCTCCACCTCTGCTGCGTGACAGGGGCATCACCCAGGAAAGGATCCAACCACCACTGCCTCCCCAAGACTCTTCTAAGAACTTGATGTTTACTGTTGTAGGGTAGTTGCAGGACAGGTATGCAATAGTTGGTACTCTTTGCGTAGGTACAGTAGCCGTAGAATATAGTTAGGTACAATATTAGTTATTCTTAGTGTATGGTTAGCTATAATAGTGTATAGCTAGTGTCCTTCTATCCATTATGAATTGGGAACTCAAGTGGGAACTCTGCACATTATGTCACTTTGATTTCATGTACCCTAATACAAGTCTGGAGAAAGGAAGACTGTCCCTTGGTGGAGGAGGAGTGGGTTAGAGATCATTTAAGCAAACTTGACACCCACAAATCCATGGGCCCTGATGGGATGCACCCACTAGTGCTGAAGGAGCTGGCGGACGTTATTGCTAAGCCACTCTCCATCATCTTTGAAAGGTCATGGAGGACAGGAGAGGTGCCTGAGGACTGGAAGAAAGCCAATGTCACCCCAGTCTTCAAAAAGGGCAAGAAGGAGGACCCAGGGAACTACAGGCCAGTCAGCCTCACCTGCATCCCTGGAAAGGTGATGGAGCAGCTCATCCTGGAGGCCATCTCCAAGCATGTGGAGGACAAGAAGGTGATCAGGAGTAGTCAGCATGGCTTCACCAAGGGGAAATCATGCCTAACCAATCTGATAGCCTTCTCTGATGGAGTGACTGGCTGGGTAGATGAGGGGAGAGCAGTGGATATTGTCTACCTAGACTTCAGCAAGGCTTTCGACACTGTCTCCCATAGCATCCTCATAGACAAGCTCAGGAAGTGTGGGTTAGATGAGTGGACAGTGAGGTGGATTGAGAACTGGCTGAATGGCAGAGCTCAGAGAGTTGTGATCAGTGGCACAAAGTCTAGTTGGAGGCCTGTAGCTAGCGGTGTCCCCCAGGGGTCAGTAGTGGGTTCAGTCTTGTTCAACTTCTTCATCAATGACCTGGATGAAGGGACAGAGTGCACCCTCAGCAAGTCTGCTGACGATACAAAACTGGGAGGAGTGGCCGATACACCAGAGGGCTGTGCTGCCATTCAGAGAGACCTGGAGAGGCTGGAGAGGTGGGCGGAGAGGAACCTCATGAAGTTCAACAAAGGGAAGTGCAGGGTCCTGCACCTAGGGAGGAATAACCCCCTGCACCAGTACAGGTTGGGGGTTGACCTGCTGGAAAGCAGCTCTGCGGAGAAGGACCTGGGAGTGCTGGTGGACACCAAGTTAACCATGAGGCAGCAATGTGCCCTTGTGGCCAAGAAGGCCAATGGTATCCTGGGGTGCATGAGGAAGAGTGTTGCCAGCAGGTCGAGGGAGGTGATTCTCCCCCTCTACTCAGCCCTGCTGAGGCCACATCTGGAGTACTGTTTCCAGTTGTGGGCTCCCCAGTACAAGAGAGACATGGCAGTACTGGAGAGAGTCCAGCAGAGGGCTACGAAGATGATTAGGGGACTGGAGCATCTCTCTTATGAGGAAAGGCTGAGAGAGCTGGGCCTGTTTAGCCTAGAGAAGAGAAGGCTGAGAGGGGATCTTATCAAGGTATACAAATATCTAAAGGGATGGTGCAGAGAGGATGGGGCCAGACTCTTGTCAGTGGTGCCCAGCGACAGGACAAGAGGCAATGGGCACAAACTGAAACACAGGAAGTTTCATCTGAATATGAGGAGAAACTTCTTTACTGTGAGGGTGACAGAGCACTGGAAGAGGTTTCCCAGAGAGGTTGTGGAGTCTCCTTCTCTGGAGATATTCAAAACCCACCTGGACGTGATCCTGTGCATCGTGCTCTAGGTGACCCTGCTTGAGCAGGGGGATTGGACTAGATGATCTCCAGAGGTCCCTTCCAACCTCAACCATTCTGTGATTCTGTGATTCTGTGTGATTTTTGTTAGCTATTTTGAACTGTCTTCCCTTATCCCTTCTCTGCCTGTTGCATTAAATTATTTCGTGTGGCTTGATTGTGTTTGAAAGTACACAAGTGATAATTTCTCCTCTTTTATTCTCTATTTCACATGCTATAAGACTTATTCTGAAATGTGTTAATTAAAAGTGATGGCTGGTTGCATCAGAAGCTGAGCCCAGTGCAGATGTTACCTACCTTGCTCTATCATGTTCCTGGGAGTCTTCTGGTTCAGGTGAGGCTGCCTCCTCCAGGATTTTCTCATTTGAAAAGTGCTAAGCACAGAAATGTGTGACTGGAAACACAGACAACAGAATTGGAAGGAAAAAAACAAGAAAAAACTGGCTAATTTTTGAAGTTACTTTCATTCTGCAGCTTTGGAAAAGAAATGTTTTCTGTCTGACACAGATTGCGGGCATTTGCATTCAAAATGCTCTGTCTTCCTTCTGGTGTTCATTCTTTTGCATCCCTTTGTCTTCCCCATTTCTCCTTTCTCCATTTTAGCATGCTACAAAGGAAAAAAATAAGGGGGTGGTGGTGGATTGTAAAGGTGCAGAAAAGAGGGGAGGTGAGGGGAGAGGAGGAGAGGGAGAGGGGAGGAGGAGAGGAAAAGAAAAGGAAGTGCAAAGTGCTCCTGAGAGGGTAAGGACAGCATTACATGAAAGGAGAACATAATACTACTGTATTATTTATATTTATGTATAAATATATATCTATCACCTGTTCTTGCCTCTACCCTTTATAATCATTTATAGCCATCAGTCCAAGTACTTCTTCATTGTCTTCATCTTTGTCCTTTAATATATTCAGCATCATTATTCGGGCCTCTGCTTGAGTTTTACCTTGTTCTATTTTCTTTACACATCAGTTTGCTACAATATAAGGTTGAACAAATACATACACAATTACCAATAATCCTAACAAAACATACTTTAACACTGTCTTGAGCAGTTTTCCTAACCACTGTCCTACATCTGGGAGCCAGCCCCACCCATCAGAAAGCTTTTCTTCAGCTACTTTATGTAAGACTGCTATGGCTTCTTGCATTTTGTTGGCATTTCGTATGATTTGACCACTTTGGTCAATACAGGTACAACAAGTGGTGTTGATTTAGGTACATACACCTCCCTGAGAAAATGTTACGGGCCATTCTATTTTCAGCCACAATGTTTGCCAAAGAAGACATTTCAGTTTGCACGTCTGGTATAGCACTTAATGTCCCATTGAGACCTTGTTCTAATGTGGCTGAAAGAAGGATGTTGGCTTTTTTCTAATTCAGTTTTCCATTTGGGGGATGAAAAGTTTAGTTCCCAATCAGGTACATCGATGCTGTCTGTACAGAGGCTCGATTCCCAGGGTCCATCATCTGCCCGCCAACTGGAAGTTAGATTGAGAGTGAGGGTATATTGGCATTGAGAATTTGGAATATTACCCACAGGGTGCGACTCATCTTCTGAAGAGATGCACAAAGAAAATTTGACCTTCGGGTTCCATGTTAATTTAAAATCTACTGGACTGATTGTGGTACCAATTTTGGGGCACTTTTTGTGGATACCAGTGGGATGAATCATAGTATTTGTTGGCTAACACAAAGACAGAATTATTTACGAGCCATATTTCAGGTGAGGTAGGCAGGAGAAACAGTCCTATCGGGTCCCATACATTATTAGATAGGTGTTGACAAATCCAGAAGTCACTAATATTTAGGATTGCTGCTGAATTCTGGTGCACTTGCAATAAGGGATGTTACCTTGGATTGATCATTACCACTATGCCTACGGTTACCCACAGACGAATCCAAAAGCATTTCATGATTTAGGTTTCCAGCAACCTAAACAGTCATCTGCTGATTGAAAGCCGATATCTGCTCATATTGCATTCGCACACACAGGTGATTCCCCTCTGGCTGGTGTCCTTCCAAAGAGGCCATCTGGGACATTCCCCTTCACTGGGCCACCATCATTGCTGGGGTAGGGCTCTCGTCACAGAAACACTCTGGCTGTGTGTTTCTAAAATCACCTCATGGTCTCCTTCAGAACAAAACAAATTTTTCATTGGACTGATACATAATAACATATCATAAATGTATGGAGTGTTTTGATACACCTGTAATTGGGAACTTTTGGTCTTCTGCCCATCCAGCGGCCATCAGTTTATACATAGGTGTTCTAAAATATATTCAAAACTATGCTATGTGGAGGTGCTGTTTAAAGCCACACTGAAGGTATATAATTTAAAAATATAATTTATCATGGTATACATTTTTATACTTAATTCATTTTTTTTGCTTTTCATAGTACTCAAAATATCTGCTTTTGCAGATACACAGTCACATTCATATGTTTTCTGGTGTTACATATACGAGTGTTGCATCACATGCTGGTGCTCTATTAATAATGATCTGTCTTCATAATAGGGGCTATGTCCATCCCCACCAAGGAAACAGGGTTTCTCTTGTCTGGAGATGAGGACCCCCTTACACTGGATCCATTTTTTCCATGTTGCCTTGACTTACTCATACTTTCCTCGTTTGAATTTCAGCCACAGCAACTGATCTAAAAAAGATTAGACTTTTCCCTTCATCTGTGCATATATGATAATAAAACAAAATAAAAACAGCTAAGGATAGGCTAAACCACATAAAATAAATACTATGCATAGGGTTGTAACAGATTGCTTGTTTTTCTGTGCTACTTATGGAAGACAAAAATAGCAAAGATTGCTATTAAAAGCCATCGTAATTACCCCAAGCTAGAATATTTACATCTGCAGGGCTTTCTTGTGATGTTAACGATCTAATAAACTGCATCTTGGCATCCACATTTCTATCCAATTCATTAGCTAATATGTTAAACAACTGCTCACCAATACCCCATCCTTGTTTGTTATTCCTTGGTTCCATCTCTTCTCTGTAACAGATGAACTTTACCTTTTAACTTAAATGAGTACTCATTACATCAATGCATAAGTTTTCCTAGGCTTTCTTCTGCTGTTTTTTATTTTACCTTTTCTTCACTCTAAAAAATGCTAGGATTAGCACCCCAATTAGAATCATGTATTACTGTATAACTGTTGGCTTTCAAAGCGAACTCTGTCCCAAGTCAATCAGAATATTTTATCATGAATTACCTTCCCTCAAACTTTCATATACACATGCTTAATCCACCATTTTTTTTCAACTTTTAAAGTATTGATAGCACTTGGTTGGTATACCTCTGTTTCAATCTTTTTTTTTTTTTTTGGTACCCCTACTCAAGGGACCTCGACAGGCTGGAGAGGTGGGCAGAGAGGAACCTCATGAAGTTCAACAAAGGGAAGTGCAGGGTCCTGCACCTAGGGAGGAATAACCCCCTGCACCAGTACAGGTTGGGGGTTGACCTGCTGGAAAGCAGCTCTGCGGAGAAGGACCTGGGAGTGCTGGTGGACACCAAGTTAACCATGAGGCAGCAATGTGCCCTTGTGGCCAAGAAGGCCAATGGTATCCTGGGGTGCATGAGGAAGAGTGTTGCCAGCAGGTCGAGGGAGGTGATTCTCCCCCTCTACTCAGCCCTGCTGAGGCCACATCTGGAGTACTGCGTCCACTTCTGGGCTCCCTAGTACAAGAGGGATGTGGCACTACTGGAGCAAGTCCAGCGAAGGGCTACAAAGATGATTAGGGGACTGGAGCATCTCTCTTATGAGGAAAGGCTGAGAGAGCTGGGTCTGTTTAGCCTAGAGAAGAGAAGGCTGAGAGGGGATCTTATCAAGGTATACAAATATCTAAAGGGATGGTGCAGAGAGGATGGGGCCAGACTCTTGTCAGTGGTGCCCAGTGATAGGACAAGAGACAATGAGCACAAACTGAAACACAAGAAGTTCTGTCTGAACATGAGAAAAAACTTCTTTACTGTGAGGGTGACAGAGCACTGGAAGAGGTTTCCCAGAGAGGTTGTGGAGTCTCCATCCTTGGAAATATTCAAAAGCCATCTGGACAAAATCCTTGGAAATGTGCTCTAGGTGACCCTGCTCGAGCAGGGGGGTTGGACTAGATGATCTCCAGAGGTCCCTTCCAACCTCAACCCTTCTGTGATTCTGTGATTCTTTTCCATTCCAATCCAATCCAATCCATTGAATTCCATTCTATTCCATTCCATTCCTTTCCACTCCACTCCATTCCAATTCATCCCATTATATTCCATTCCATTCCATGCTGTTCCATTCCATTGCACTCCACTCCATTCTGTTGCATTCCATTGCATTGCATACCATTCTATTCTACTCCATTCTTTTCCATTCCATTTCATTCTGTCCCATTTCCTTCCATTGCATTCCAATGCCTTCTATTCCATTCTATTCCATGGCTTCTAGGCTGACTTTGAGGTCACTTGCTCTTCCAAACAGGATAGGCCAGCAGCAGGTACATTGCTGCCATTTCCGTGCATGAAGACATTTGTGATTCATTATCTTATAGGGGAGCTGCAGGCACAGGGCTTCGAGGTCCTTTTTGAGACAATACCTGACAGGCCAGCAGTAAGTATGTTTTTGCCGGTTGTCTTGGTGAGGTCAAGTTTTACCTGAGAACCTAAAAGGCCACAGCATGCACATTGCTTTGGTGAAGATGGTGAGGTCACTTGTTTCTCAGTACATGATAGGCCAGGAGCCAGGCACATTGCTGATGTTTGTTCTTGTGGGGTCCTTTCTGCCTCAGGATCTCATAAGCAAGGATCAGGCCCATGGCTTGGATGCAGATGGTGAGGTCCCTTGGCCTCAGTACCTCTGGCCAGCACAGGCATCTTGGTGCGGTTTGTACTTGTGCGGTCACTTGTGCCTCAGTAGCTGATTCACCAGCACAAGGCAAATTGCTGCTGTTTGTTATCCTTAGCTCACTTCAGCCTCAGTACGTCATAGGCCGACAGTAGGAAAATGGATTTGGTGCAACTTGAGAGGTTACTTCCTCCTGAGGAACTTATCGACCAGCAGCAGGGACATTGCTACTCTTTGTGCTTCTCAGGTCACTTGTGCTTCAGTAGCTGATTGGCCAGCAGGAGGCACATGGCCTCAGTGATAACTGTGACATCAATCCTGCCTCGGTACTTGACAGGCCGGAAGAACGGACGAGGCTTTGAGCTAATAAGAGGTCACTTCTGCCTCAGGCCCTGATAGGCCAGTGGCAGGCCCATGGCTGCTATCTGTCATGGAATGGAATATAATGGAGGGGAAGTGAATGAGATGGAATAGAGAGGAAAAGAATGGAATGGAACCAAAGGGAATGGAATGGAAAGGAAAGGAAGGAATGAAAAGGAATGGAAAAATTGGAATGGAATGGAAGTGCATGGAAGTGCATGGAATGGAATGGAATTAGATGGAAGGGAAGGGAAGGGAAGGGAAGGGAAGGGAAGGGAAGGGATGGAAGTGAAGTGAATAGGTTTAAATGGAATGGAATGGAATGGAATGGGACAGAACGGAATATGATAGAATATAATGGAATGCAATGCAATGCAATGGATTAGAACTGAACAGAACAGAACAGCACAGAACGGAATGGAATGGAATGGAACGGAACGGAACGGAATGGAATGGAATGGAATGAAGTGGAATGGAAAGGAAGTGAATGGAAGTGAATGCAGTGAAATGTAATCTAATGGAATGGAATGCAATGCAATGCAATGCAATGCAATGGAAGTGAATGGAATGGAATTGAATGAAGTGGAATGCAATGCAAAGCTTGGAATCCAGTGCAATGCAATGGAAAAGAATGGAATTCAATGGATTGGAATGAAATGGACTGAATATAATACAACGCAATGGAATCGAGTATAATTCCATGTAATGGAGTCGAATGGAATGGAATGGAATGGAATGGTACCTGTGCTTTTGAGGTCACTTGTGACCAGCAGAAGACACATGCCATGGTTGTTCCTTGTGTGGTCATTTCTTTCTCTGGAGCTGATAGGCCATCAGCAGGCTCTTGGTTGGTTTAGGTTCTAGTGATGTCACCTCTGTGTATTCTCCTAATAAGCAAGAAACCTGTGTGGCTTCAATGTGCACGCTGGGATCTCTTCTGCCTGATTACCTGATAGGTCAGGAGCAGCAGGCACATGGGTAGAGTATATGCTCATGAGGTCACTTTATCCTTAGTACCTGACAGGCAAGTTGCAGGCACACAGCTTGGATGCTGACTGTGTGCTCACTTCTTCCTCAGCGCCTCCTAGGCCAAGGGGAGGCTTCAGTCCTTGCCAGGCCACCTATCAGGCACACTTTCAACATCCAAACCATGTTCCTCCTGGCTGCTTACGTGGCCTGCTGCCTTCTGCTGGCCTGTGAGGTACTCAGGGAACTTGGACACACTGAGCTGGCCAGATATGACCATGTGTCTTAAACTCTTTATTTCTGTGTCAGAGCCAACAGTGGAACAACTACCGTCTCTCCTGGGAGACCCACTGCTTATAACTGTGTGTCCTGGGTGGCATGCTGCTCACCACTTGTCCTCTTTGGGGAAGATGAGTAGCTCAGTGGTCGCTCCCTTGGGAGACAAGTGAGGTTTCCCCCCACCTGCAGCCCTGTTGCCCTTGCTTCCTCTCTCTCCCTCCGGAGAGAGCAGGAGGGTGGGAGCAGAGCAGCTCCCACAAGCTGCCAGCAACAAAGTGTCTCCAGACACAAGAGCCATTGAGATAGGTCTCCACAGCAGGAGGGGGACCGACAGTTTCCCAGGGTTCGTCCTCAAGGCAGGACAAATAAACAGTAACTTAAAGACAACTGGTCATCAGGTAGAAACAGCTGCGAGTCCGCCTGCCTGCACAGCTCTTGGGATCACCACACCAAATCCATAGGAAGGACAAAGCCCCAAAGCTTTTCAATTCAGGAAAGATTTGCTGGGGGAGCAAACCTCTGCGGGCCTGCCTGTCCCAGCTCCACCACCAGATGGGAACACTCACATTGCTGGGGAACACACGCACTGCTATTGCTTCAGGGAACATGCAGAGGAGCTCTCCAGGCTCAGCACACCCTTAAGAGCTGTGCCAGATAAAGCCTTTTCTCTACAGAAGGGTGCTCTGCCCAAGGATCTCTCACAGGGGGAGCTGAGAACCTCCACTGGTTCTTCATACATGAGAAACATCTCTGGGCCAGTCTGTATTGCACAAAAAAAACAGGTACTGAGGCAGGCTTCTCTGATCACCTTCGCAGAGGAGAAGCTCACCTGGGCCGCTCTCATGTCCCATGATGCCACTGTTATCACTCTGTTCATGACACTCCTCTACAAACGGCCACTGTCGCCTTGTGAGTCTCTCCCCTTATCCTAGTACATCTCCACTCTGTCTCCCTGGGGACAAATCACAACACCGAACAATTAGTCTTGCTTTTCCTTTACTACCAACACATCCTAGCTGTGAGCGCTTGTTCTGTAGCACCTATTAAATGACAGCAGGAGGCCACTTCCATTTCCAGTGCCTAGGTAAAGAGATCAGCCCAGGAAACAGCTGCACTGGAAAGGGTTTCTGACGCTGTCAGATCAACTCAGCACTGCACCAGGCATCGACCTGATGCCAGACCACTTCTGTGCCAGGTAGTCTACCAACACACTGTCTCTGCTCCACAGAACTGGCCGTTCTGCTAGATACAACCAAGTGCCAGCAAGAAGAGATGCATGCAGGATGCTCAACACTTGCACACTCCCCAGGCACTGCTCTGCTCATTGCCTTCCCTTGGCTCCTCAGCCCAGGCACACAGGGAAGCTCTTGTGGTAACACCAGAAGGTGGCCAAGGCACTCTGGGCTCACAAGGCATGTGGAAAAGCTCAGCACAAGACAAGGGCCAGAACTGGCTCCTTGGGCAATGCTGGAGCTTTCAAAGGGCAGGATGCTGCCTCCCTCCCGAACCCTACCATGTCATGAACCTCCACCTGGGAACAAGCGTTAGGGGATTTGTTTGATAATACAGAAATTACAGATACAAATGTTTGGGAGTCCTGCAGGTCTCCTGAGGCCAAAGTAATCTCTGCCCCTTTCCTTTCATTAGCTGGACAAGGAGGCTCTGTGAAGGGAAAATGGGTGCAGGGGCTTTGAAACGAGGACCCAGCAATGAGACAGCCCCAGACCGGAGGTCTGCTGAAATGCCAGCTGCCCTGGGGGTGCAGGCTCTGGAGCTGGGAGCTCGGGCTCTGCACCTGGGTTTGTGGGGCACTGGCTGATGGCTTGGTGCCTTGGGCTGCCTGGCTCTGGGCACGTCTTCACCCCTCGCAGACTGAGAAGCCCAAGCACTGTCTTCRCTGTCTTCAGTTCAAGCAGAGGAGGCTTTCAGGCGCTTAGACACAGGCATTCAAGAGATGCTGCAGTTTATTATAAGGGTCTTCAACTCGTCTTGAAGGCCACCACTACCCTCTAGGAAAGGAGGGGGCACAAACAGCATTCACTGAGCAGGCCAACAGTAACTGCATTTGTGGGATGAGGAATTGGAAGGAGGTAGAGGTGCCAGGAGATGAACTCACATCCCAAGTCACCGTGGAAGCCAGAGGCATTTATGGAAGCCTTCACATCCATATGTAGCCTCACCTCACTCACTTGCAGCTGCTTTCACAGAGGGTCACAATGTTGGCAAAGGTGTTGACAGCTACAGGAACACACCCTGGCATCCTCCCTCCATCCTCGGGGGCTCTAGGACTGCACTGGGAGCCTACATGAGTGGAGCAACCTAGAAAATTGGAGGGTTATTATCAGTTCTGTTGGCCTTACACAGTTGCAAAAGCGAGGGGTAAAGGTCTCCTCTCTGTGATGAGCTGCATTCGTAAGAGCACAGACAGCTGGGCCACCGGAGAGACTCTACCCCTGCTTTTTGGCACAACTGAGACCCTTTTCTGGATACTGGGTCCTGTTTGAGCTCCCCAGTTCTGGAAAGACACTGACGCACAGGAGGGAGTCCAGCCCAGGGCCACCAAGATGGTCAGGGTCTGGAGCATGAGGCATTTAAGGAGGCGCTGGGAGAGCTGAGTTTGTTCAGCCTAGGCAAGAGAAGGCCAAGGGGGATCTACCTGCTGTGCACAGATACTTTATGGAGGGCACAGAGAAGACAGAGCCAGACTCTTCTTGGAGGTACATGGTAACAGCATGAGAGGCAACAGGGACATCTTGGAGCATGGGAAATTCCACTTCGATATTAAAAACAAACCTCTTTCTTTCACCATGAGGGAGGCCAAACACTGGTGCAGGGGCCCGGAGGGGTTTTGGAGTCTCCAGCCTTGGAAATATTCAAAATTTGACTGGACAAGGACTGGAGCATCCTGCCCTTCCGGGCCATGCCTTGAGCCCGGTGTTGGACCCCTACCTCCACAGGTCCCTGCCATTGCAGGCTCAATGCATCTGCTAGTCTGAGACTCTATTCCCAAGGACCGGTGGCTTTGGAGCTGCCACCTACACCACTGACCAAGGACAGGTGCCTCAGAGCCACCCATCACCCCAAGAGGCCTGACTTCCTGTGAGGTAGTGTCCCCGCTGTCTGCAAGGGTCTGGGCAGGCACAAAGACGAGAAATGGCTCTGACTCCTTTAATTAACTCCCCACCTCTCTGAGGGACTGGAATGGCTTAGTGTCTGGGGTGGGAAGATGCAGACGGTCCAGATTCAACAGAAAGCCATTAAGGAACCAGAAAAAGGTGAGCATCCCTGGCTCGCACCAGGATGCTCCAAGGAGGGACCATGGTCACCAACAGTCCCCACACCACATCCCCAAGAAGGACACCGCTATGGCACGCTGGACCCTAGGAGTGAAGTCAGATCCTCACCTTGCAGTGCTCCCCATCTCCCTAGCCTGGCAGGGCTCCCATAGCACTGCTCTCTCCAGATACCTCCTCCTGCACGCAGCACCAACACACTGGGGTCCCCATCCCCACCACAGGGCACCCAGCGCACTGTGACACGCTGCACCCCTGACACGCCTCACAGAGGATTTCCAGCCAACACGCGCCTCTGCATCAGGGACACACAAGGGACAAGACCAGACATGGCAGCAGCCAGGCGACAGCCAGGGGCCCCAAAACACACAAAGCCAACGCTCCATGCCTTCCATTTGCTTCTAGTCTTCCAAGGCATTGCAACAGGCACCTCTTCTCAACAGCCAGTCACAGCCCTGGGCCTGTTCACTTCCCACCTCCAAGAAGCACAGAGGAAGTGCTCTCACAGGGGCTCAGCAGGCCAGCTCTTGCCTCTCTCTTCCGCCTCACGTGCCCTCAAGGCACTCACCCAAGGGTCCTCCCTACTGACAGGCCCTTTGGGCCTTCAATGGAGGAGGCTGAAACTCTTTGGTACCACTCCCCCTCTCTCAGGCCTTGCTCAGGGGGCTCACCAATGAGCACATGGCGGCACACATACACAAGGACCAGCACACACAAGGCCAGGGCCCCAGTCTTAGACAAGCAGGCTTCCAACAAGCAAAATAGGCCAAGGCTTCCACTGCTCTCAAGCATTCCCCTGTTTCAGCAAGGGCTAGGATTTCTCTCCCAGGCAAAGCCTGGAGCCAATCCAGCAGGTTTCAGCAATGCGCGTGCCACATGGTAAAGCCAGAGAAGGCTCTGCCTCCAGGGTCTCACATGGCATGGCACAGGGAGAGTCCGAGAACACCAGCAAAATGACCCACTGAAGGAGTTGGGTGTGGGAGAGCGACGCTTATCTGTCCTCAGTTTTGGTAAAAAGAGCTCTCCTTTAAACGAGCACTAGGAGGCAGGCTGGAGGAAGGACCACTTCTCTCTCTTCTCTTAGCAAGCAATTGACTCCCAGCACTCCACTCATTGGCACCTTGACTTTTTTTTGGCTGCAGAAAGATGATCCTATCAGGGCCTATCAGGGAGGAGTCAGGGAAGAAAACAAAAAGTTCACAATGCAAAAGCTCTAGAACTCTCCCCTAAAAAAAAATGAGCTGAAACTCTAAAAGCACTCAGATAGAAAATGCCAAGGGGAAAGTGCTTCAAGCACACAGGATCCACAGTGCCTTCCCCAAAAGCCAGCAGCCTCATTGGAGGATGGATGTGTGTAGGATGGGACACTCCCTTGGCTCCAGCTACTCCAGGCAATGCCTCTAGAGCTAAGTGGGGCTCCTCACATCCACCCAAAGCTCAGGCAAAAAACAGCCCCTTGCCCATGTCAGCAGTGGCAGCACCTAACGACAGCACACCTAGCACACTGATGCCTGCACATGGGTGCTCTCTCATTGCCCTGCTGCAGCACACGAAGGTCACAGTACACCAGGACAATGGAGGAACTTGCAGAGACTGCAACTGGGAGGAAGAGAGACCTGGGGCTGCACATCCTTTGCACAGTACTCTTGCCTTGGCTTTCCTCCTCAAAGGGACTCCTTCTCTTAGTGTGGAAGGCTCCACAAAGCCTTCACTCCTCTACAGTGCCTCTAGCACGATAACACTCAGCTGGCAACAAGCAACTCCCAAGGCCTCCTCCTCCCTCAGCAAACACTGCTGCAGAGGAAAGATCTCCTTAGGAAAAGCAAATGAGAGGAAAGGAGGGAAAAAGCATGCCTTGTACAGATCTCAGAGCAAGGAGAAACACTCCCTGGCCTTTAGTCTGGATCCTTGCGGCTGATTCTGGCAATAGCTGAGGAATCTCAAGGCCTGAACCTCTGTGCACAGAAGGCAGCAGGCTGCCTTCAATGTCCATCCAGAAGTGGCTCGAGAGGTCTGGTGTCTGTTACCGTCTCTGTTATATACTGTTCGTTAGTGTCTGTGTAACTGCGTGATTATGTTTTTACTTTTGCAGTCTTGTCTTTGCCTTTCAAGTTCAATAACTATTCCCTGCATATCGTTACAAACCACATGTCCTTGCCTGCTGGATATCTGTACAAATGCCATGCAATATTTTTACGAACATTTTAACAATAGGACAGAGAGTACTATTAGCACATTTGTGGATGATTCCAAATTGCGGGGAGCACTCAACACCTTGGAGGGACAGCTCACTCTTCAGACAGACCTCAACAAGCTGCAGAATTTGGGCTGACAGGAGTCTCATGAAATTCAGCCAAGTTCAGTGTCCCGCACCTGGGTGGAATGACCCCCAACAGCCCCATGCAAAAGTCTGTCTGGGGACCAACTGGTGAGAAAAGCTTTGCAGAAAATGACCTGGCACTCCTGGTGAGGAAGCTGAGGAGCAGTCAGCCCTGTGCACCGGTGGCAAAAGCCGACAGCCTGCTGGACTGTGTTAGCAGGAGTCCAGCCAGCAGACCCAGGGAAGGGGTTATTTCCCTTCTATTTGGGGGGTATGAGACCACATGTGGAGTCCTGTGTCCAGCTGAGGGCTCCCCAGTACAAGGAAAACAAGGACAAACTGAAGTGAGTCCAGCAAATGGCTACCAAAGTGTTCATGGGGCTGGAGCACATGATGCATGAGGAGAGGCCAGACTAAATACATCTCTGTCTCTGACTACTCTGCTGGCCAGGGAAGGGAGAGGGAGCCTATGCTGATGAGCCAGCATGGAGGAATGTCCCCACTGGAGACAGATACATCTCGTCCAGTGGCCACCCCTGTTAGCCAGAGCCAGGTGAAAGGAGGGCTCCAGGCAGGCCCTGGAGAGGGCCTTCAGGAACAGTTCCTCTTCCCTATAGCAGCAGGCTGACCCAGGCTTCCCCACTTGCTCTCATCCCCCAGGCTTCCTGAAAAGGCATGGAGGGCACAAGGGGCTCTGAAGGCACACTGCCTGTGGGCTATGCTGGCACTGGCCTCAGCAGGGGCTGAATCCTCAACAGGCTGGCACTGAAGTCCCTGTCTGCAGGAGTAAGTGCTCTTGGCCACACATGGGGAATGAAGGCCTTCTCAGATGCCCTCATGTTTCCCTATTGACTCTATTTCCTCTCCGCCTCACTCCCCAGCTGACCTCTTCCTGAGGTCCCCATTTCGTGTGCCCAGCACACATGCATGCCTGGGATACCCCGAGGCACCTGCATGAGTATGGGCAACTCTGCTCACCTGGACATCATCACAGGAAAGCAGAAGAGCCACAGTAACAGTCTGAGATACAGAAATGTACCTTGGACATGTGCAAACCCCTGGGGAGAAGGCTCCAGTCCCAGAAACGCACAGTCAGGAAAATACGGTCACAACAGCCCCTGGAACAAGCTCACTTTTCAGCTGAAATTCCTTTCTTCTGTTCACATCCAAAGAAATCTATGGCATTTTGACAGCCCCCAGAAGCAGGACCACTGTTTTATTTACTTAAAAAAAAACAAAAAACAAAAAACAAGCAAGGCATTAGGCAATAACATCTCTTCTGCGCTAGAACGTTTCCCCACTGATTCTTCCCATTCAAGGAATTCAATGTTCCACACATCTACAAGGCAAGTCAGGTGCATGGCACATTCCTGTCCAAATCCTCTGTGCTTGTTCAAAACAAAAACAATTTAGTCCATCAGGTCAAAAACTACTGTGCCAGGGACCAGTGAGGGCCAGCTGCTCCCTAAGAGATGGGGAAACACCAGCCAAGCTGGATAACACAACCAGCAGGGCAGGTGCCTCACCAGCCAGGACCCATCCTACAGTACTCGGGTGAGGGGAGCAGGGCAGGCAGCGATGGCAGCTGGGATCAATGGAGAGTCCAGATCACCAGCCCCATTTGTGGTCACTAGGCAGGTCCGAGGCCAAGCCAGGATATCAATCCAAAGGTCAGGGTCAGGATCAGGTCTAGAGATGGTAACCAGGGTCAGACACAGCCCAGTGATCACCAGGCAGGTCCATAGTGACAAGACAGGTCTGGGTTCAAGCCAGGAAGTCAGTGCTAGTCCAGCTCCAGATGAGTGGGGTCCATGGCCAAGCACAGACATGTCTGGGGCTGTACTGGAGACCAGCACTACTACAGCATAGCTCAGAGAAGGACTTAAGCCCAGGGCTGAGCTGAGATGGGGCTTCTAGGCCCATGGACAGAGGGTATAGGGCTGGTCAGGGCCATTAGGACTATTTGTGCACTCAGGACCCTGACATACTCTGAACTGGCTGCTGGGCAGGGCTTTCCGGACGACTTTCCTCAGGACCTCCTTGACCTTCCTGTTCCACAGGTTGTGAGGGGATTGACCAGGAGCATGAGGACGGTGTAGAAAAAGGCAAACACTTTCTTGAGACATCTCAGCTTGGGTGTTCTGCACAGCATGTAGGCAATGATGAGGGTGCTGTAGAAAACAGTGACGATGGTGAGGTAGAGGAACAGATGAAGAAGGCCTTTAAAGCACCCTGTTCTCTCTGAGTGTCCAGGAAGACAGCTGCAAGAGCAACTCTGGGAAGGGGCACTTCAGGGACACAGCAAAAGAAGATGTGTATGCAGGACAGCAAGGAAGCAAACCTCACCTAGGTACTTTCGTCACAGGCAAACAGATTCAAAGGAAGACAAGTTGTTCTAGGATTTTTCTCCCTGTTCCAGAGACTAATGCATTTTGACTGAAAGAGTCTTCTGCTAAAATACAGGTAGACCACTAGAAGTAAGAATTAGAACCAGTCCTAAGAAGCACTGCCTGGAGGAAGGGCCAAAGGGCTAGAATCCTTCATGTTTATTCATTTTCAGACAGTACACTTCTGTCTTGTGGTTGTACAGTGTCTTTGTTTTGGATGGAGGGATGCAGAAAAATCCCATTTTGGCCTTGCTGCTCTCCCAGGGGCTAGGCTGAAGCAGCAGCGGGTCAAGGCCCTGTTATGCACTCCTGGCAAGATTTAGTTACCTGCACACTAGTTCCTGGTTCCCTCTGGACCCTCTGTGGCAACCAAGGCCTCTACATGGGGCTGCCAGACATGACACAGGCCCTGCTGCCCTCCAGGTCTCAACAGAGTGGCCCGTTCATAGGTGTCTATTGCCCTTGGCAGTATCCTTGGCAATTGACACTTTACTAATGGACACGTAGAGTCATCTAAGACAGGGTTCATTTGCTAAAAGGTAAGTGTCTGGCATCATTGTTGCTGCTGGGGGTGGGTATCAATCATGTCCTCTAGCAGTCCCTCCTGAAGGTGAAGTTTCTCAGTCCTTCAAGCCCCACTTGGTGTCTCAGATGCCACAGGGTACTTTGGCTGTATGTAAGCAGTGGCATCCAACCCTTATGTTGCAGCCTTTCCAAGATTGTTAAAATGACTCCCAGCCTGGAACATAAACCTTCTCCATGGATGCCTGTGTTATCATCTGCTAAGCTCCCCCAAGATGGATTTGATGACATGAATTGTTTTAGATTTTGGATGCCCTAGGAAACATGTTTGGATGCTTGGTCTTGCAAGAGAGGTCCAGTAATCCAGTGATAAGGGTTTCATGATGTTAGAAGTTGCTGGATATGGTAACCTGACCGAGGTGAGGCTGCCGCTGTTCCATGTGCCCAGGTCCAGGCAGTAGCAAGGCTGAGCTTCCATCCCTGGTAGGTACCCATGCACACATAGACACTATACACATGTACAGACATACACAGCTGACCACAGAAGAACAAAGGCAGAAATACTCAACATTCACGCAAATGCAAATACTAACTGCAGCCTCTTCCTATTCCTGTGTCTGGCTGATCAGAATGAAAGCTGGTTAACTGAAAATATATAACTATACATACATATATACCATATGGATTCCTCCTAGAGCTGGTCTTAGATCCTCAGTCCATCCAGGAGCTGGCCCCTGGATGCCCTGTCTCCCAAGTTGCTTCATACCCAGACATGCACACAAAGTCTCTCTGGTACAGCATCACCAGAATCATTGAGTTTGGACAACCAGCTACCACCTCCTGTATGCTTCCTTTTCATGTCTGAGAACAAGGAGCCTGGAGCTCCTTGTTCATCCTTGCAGGCCTCCTGCCACCTTTGCTTGACTTCCTGCATGTCAGGGTGGAACATTCTTGAGCTTGAAGAGGGGATCCTTGAAAATCAAAAAGCTCTCCTTGACCCTTCTCTCCAGGGCTATATACCATGGGGTTCTTCCAAGAAGGTCCATCAACATACCAAAGTCTTCTCTGCTGAAATCCAGGGTTTGCCTCATATTTGCCTTGTTCCCTTCTCTTAGGATCCTCAACTCCATCATCTCATGGTTTCTGCGGCCAAGGCTGCCACCGACTTTTACATCCCTGACCAGCTCTTCCATGTTTGTAAGCATAAGGTTCCTCCCCAGCTCCTCAATCACCTGTGTCAGGAAGGTATCATCAATGTGCTCCAGAAACCTCCTGCATTGCTTGTGCCCTGCTGTGTTGTTCCTCCAGCAGATACCAGGATGGTTCAAGTCTGCCATGAGGACCAGGGCCTGTGAACATGAGGCTTCTTCCAATTATCTGAAGAAGGTCTCACAGGTGTTCTGTAGCAGACACATACCACATCACCCATGTGGGTCTGCCATGTGGGACCATCCTGACCCATCAGCTCTCATCTGCTCATCATCCATTCCAAGGCAGAGCTCCAAGCATTCCTGCTGGTCTCTCATGTAAATGGCAACTTCCTCTCCCAGTCCAGACCTACGGCCCTTCACGTACCAGACTCCCGGACCCCACAGTTTCTCCAGTAGCTGGTTTGGACCACTTGGTCCCTCCAGCAGCCAACTCACAGACCCTCTGGGCTCTCCAATATCCAGCCCAGACTTATGGCCTCTCTGATAACTGGATCCCAAGCCTCTTATCCTATTTGCTGGCTAGTCTGCCTTGATGTTCACTAGCAGTTACACACATTGACATACACACCCACATGTGGAGGGTCATGACAGGGTTAAACTGGTGGAAAGTTGCAAGTAGCAAGCAACAGGAGCCTCAGACAAACGTACCCAAGGACACCGGTGSASCTGGGAATGATACATCCTGAGAAAGTACAGATAAACTAGCAGAAGCCAGAGGGAACCAAGGTTAAGGGCAAGACAGCTTTTCTAAACAAGTAGCAAGGTACAAGACATGATCGCTGTGTGCGTGATCGGTGTAATGATTGGCTACCTGTGACATAATCTGCATGATGATTGGCTTAGCAAAGTGTATCTGTGAAACCACTGARGCAGCTAACTTTTTAAATATGCTCAGAAACAAACAATAAATGTCTCAAAATGCACCATGTCTTGAGTCCGTGCAATCATTCGCTACACCCACACAACATGCATACTCTCCAGTCTCTCCAGCTGCTGGCATCCCAGGCACATGGGCCCCTATAACTCGTGGTCCCCACTCCAGTGGCTGGCACTGAGACCCCCTTACATRCACATGCACACAGAATAGAGAGCTCCCTCATCCTGGAAAATGGAGTTTAATAAGAAGACAGGACAGGCTGGGGGGATCAGGTGCAGGGCATGACCAGACAAGTGTGCTGACCAGCAGTCTATTTACAGATGATCAGTTCCTTTCACCCCTTTCCCCCTCTATTTTCTCATGTTTGTAGTCCCTCAAAATACCTTAATCCCTTCCTTTTCCCACCTTTGGTCCATCCTTGAACACCCCGTAGTAAGTTTTGCGCAATCCCTGAATACCCTTACCAGCATCCCAGAATGAGTCTCATACTCCCATAGGCAGTAACCCCCATCCTCAGTCTGCAAGGCCATCCTGGAAGGCTATCCTGTAGGCTGACCTATATGGGTGAGTCTCACACATGGATATGTTGGACCTATCTCTGAATGGAAGTTTCTCCCCTGAAGTTTTTAATTGTTTTTCTGAAAACAGGGTGATTCATGTCCTAGAAATGCCAATTTTTCATCTTTCTTTCTTATGGAAGTGTGGGGGTTTAGGTCAAATTAAAATGCTGTGTGGGGTATGTGTGAAACCGAGCAGGCCAAGTGCATCCCACCTGACCATGACTGAGTCCTGAGGACATCAAGTCCACAGAGCATTTCCTGGCACTGATCATACCTGATACAGGCCATAGCATCTGTACCTCTATCTTGATGACCCAGTGAGTCCTTCATAGGCCTGTTTGTATTTCCCTCCAAAGGGTGTCACACATTCGAGATCCAAGGTCTAAAAGGAATTAAAGTGATAGAAGTGCAAGCCAGGCAGACAATAACACTATTTCAAAGTTTAAACCACAACAAACATGTCAAACAACAATTATACACTGAGATAAAAGACATCCTGGAGGATTTTATTGTACATCATCTGAAGGATGCCTAGGGACTCCTTAGATGCATCCAGTCATTTGGAGGGTTTTTCAGATACTTTCCAGTGTGCTGCAATTGCAGTAAAGTGATCCTCCAGAGGCTGGAAATAGTGTCTCATCACAATAGACATCAAACATCTCAGATCGTGGTCTAGGCTCACTTTGCCATCATCAGAGAGACACAGGGAGAATCTGAAAGATGGTCCATCCCCTTCTGAGCGAGATACTGAAATAAGTCCAGTGAATCAGCCTGGCTCCCTTTTCTGTCAGTGGTCAGCAAGACAGTTTAGAAAAGATGTCTTAGATCCTTGCTCCTCCCTGATCCCCTTCCCTAAACATTCCTTAGTCAGTTTTGCACAGTCTCCTAAGCACCTCTCGAATATCCAAAATCTTCATGTCTTGTTTCCCCCTTCTTATCTGTTACAAAGTCCAGGTACAAACTATGTCCGTAGTTTCTTTATGGCCCACCAATTAGTGACTGGAGACTTTTGGTCTTTGTTATAGTCTCTGTTATCCCTTGGCTATCAGGTTTGTGTCTCTATGTGTTTTGTTAAGTGCTTCCCCCTTTGCTTATTATCTCTTTTGCACTGAAAAGGTCCATGATCAGATAACCTTAATGAAGCAGATGCTCTCACATTCCACATACACTTACCTCAGCCAGACAAGCGTTCTGACCAGCAGCTTGTTGACATGGGACTGCTCCCTTTCTTTGACCCTCCTCTCCATTTTCCCATTCTTGCTCTTCTTGATTCCCCTTGATCTCTTGCTTCTCCTACCTTTGGCCCTCTGCCTGAACATCCCAGTGTAAGCTTTCTGCACTCCCACAAGCCCCATAAAACATCCTACAACAAGTTCTACATGATCCCCAAAACCAGCGTCACACAAGGAATTTGCTCTTTCCCAGGAGACTCCAGATAATTTTGTTTCCTTGTGATCAGCTACAGAGTTGTACCTGACCCTCTGCAGGGCTACACTGGGAAGGTTCCCTCACTGTCCATCCACTAGTGACCCGAGAGTTCTGGTCTTTGCTATTTACTGCTTGTTACTTGGGAGGGCTGGGTTACTATTCACGGGGACCTCAACACATTACAGTCAGGAGCCTCCTGAAATTCAGCGAAGGAAAGGGCAGAGTCCTGCACCTGGGATGGAATAACCCCAATAGCCCCATGCCCAAAGGTGGGCTGGGGCCAACTGGTAAGAGAGCAGCTTTTCAGGAGAGGACCTGGGGATGCTGGTGAAGAAGCTGAAGAGGAGTCAGCAGTGAACAACAGTGCCGAACACCATCAACCAAAATGTGACTCCCAAGGTCCCATACTGCAGACAGATAAAGGAGTCAAGATTCATGGACAACCTGGCCCATAGGCCCACCCCTGCCCTGGGCTCTGAAGAACCTGTGCAAAAGCTTTGCAATGGGAAGGAGGGCTGGGGAAGGAAGCCTGATCATCCAAGGGAAAAGGAGCTAGGAGGGGGGATGGCTGTCCCCATCTTTCTGTGAGGAGGTGATGGGCGAGGACCAGAGCTGCAGCTGGAGCCAGAGGAGCACAGCTGGAGTCAGGGCTTCCTGATCCCTCAGTGGATGAGAAGGATATTGGGGAGGGAGACCCAGGTGTCGCTTGCAACTCTTTTTTTTAGCCCTCAGCAACAGGAACTGCCTGCATCACCCCAGCCTCTCCATCTCCTCTTGACACACGAGAAAGCACAGCTCCTCACCCAGACCACCCAGCTGCTGCATCCCTAGCTGGTCCCTGAGGCCATGCCAGGCCAGAGGAGGGAAGAGAGGTGTGGTGGGTTTAACCATCCTATGACTGCAAGGAGGACAAGAGAGGGTTGGATACCAGCAGAGAGAGAGACACTCAAGGTTCATAACGGGTTAAACAGGATAGATTTATTAAAAGACTTACACTACAGACTGCACGGGGAGCCCTGGAAACTGTGAGGAGGGATCACCAATGGGAGGCTGCTGGAGGTACAGGTCGGACACATGGACACATGGAGAAGTCTCGACTCGTTCGTAAGGGCCCGTTAAATCTACTAGAACTATTTCCTTATCTCAGCTGTGCTAACCTTGAGAAACTACTGTCCAGGAAGCAGCTAGACATTGTTGACAAAACAGAATGTGCATGCCTGGCCCTGACGGAATTTGGTCAGTGTGTAGTTTCACACTGGGCCTGCTACCATTTGCTCTGCCAGTCACTGACTCCTTGCCAGATCTTCCTCGGGTGTTCTCATTACACCTCCTGAGCCCCCAAATAGAAAGGGCACATTTTTTTCTTGGAAGTCCAGAGAAAGAGGACATTCACTGTAGACTGACAGCTTCTACACTGGAAACGTGCACTGCTGAGGGAGATATCTCCCATGCCAGAGACCCAAAGGCAGAAAAATCCTGCCACGCTTGCACCTGGAAGGTACTCATATATCATCCCAAATTTCTTTTTTCTAAATTTGCAGGAAAAGAAAACTTTTCAAAAATTCACACATGTAAGACCACCATGCTGTTTATTATCAAAGAAAAAGTAAACACATTACATTTTTAACTTTCTCTTCTAAATAAGAACATTTCTCCCCAAGGACCTTTCCCTTTCATTCCCTTGCCACTCCACAAGCAGGCTTAATGCCAGGTACTTCTAAAGAGGTCCCCATTACTCAGCGCTTGACTTTGCAGAAGAGGTGGAAGTTGTTCGTGCCCATGTCAGGCAATTAGCATGAGCTCTGGGTGGCACCGAAATCTCTCCTAAGTGTTTTCCTCAGCACTTCCTTGGCCTTCCTGTTCTGCAGGCTGTAGATGACAGAATTGACCAGGGACATGAGGACGGTGTAGAAAAACGAGAACACTTCGTTGAGCTCTCTCAGCCTGGGGGGTTCTGGGCATCAGGTAGACAATGATGCGGGCGCCATAAAAAACAGTGACAACAGTGAGGTGAGAAGAGCAGATGGAGAAGGCCTTCTGCCTGCCCACGCTGGATGGGATCCTCAGGATGGCAGCTATGATGTATACTCAGGAGGCCAGTATGAACAAGAAGGGGAAGACTACATCCAAGAAGCCAAATATGAAAGTAATGAGCCTGACCTTCCTGGTGTCACTGCAGGCAAGCTCCAGCCATGGGGTAAAGTCACAGCACTCAATTGCTACAGGGCACAGAACTTCACCTGGGATCAGAGGAATATGACTGTGGCAGACAGCAACAAATCCCCTAGCCAAGATGTTGCTGCCAGCTCTAGAGAGACCTTCCAGGTCATGAGGCTTGAATAGAGCAGGAACTGGCATATGGCCAAGTATCGATCACAGGACATCATGGCCAGCAGATAACACTCACTAACTGCAAAACTGCCAAAGAAATCGAGCTGTGCCATACAGCTGTGAGCAGAGATGGTTCTGTTCCCAGTCGGGAAGCTGGCCAGCAGCCAAGGCAGGATGGTGGAGCTGTAGCAGGTCTCCAAGGAAAACAGGTTGCCTGGGAGGAAATACATGTGGGTGTGCAGATGCCAGTCTGCCACCACCAGCACAAGGATGAGGATGTTCCCAAACATTGTTACCAAGTAGATCATAAGTGAGAAGAGGAAGAGTGGTGTCTGCAGTGTAGGGACATTGCCCATTACCAGCAAATTATGCGTTATGCAGCATTATGGAAGCATAAATCCTGCCTGGCAAACCTGATTGATTGCTTCTAGGATAAAAGAACTGGATTTGTAGAGGAAGGAAGAGCAGTGGATGTCACTTTGTCTTTAGCAAGGCTTTTGACACGGTCTCCCACAGAAGTCTTGCATCCAAGTCAGGATGTGATGGTTAGGATGGATGAGAAACCAGATGGGGGTCATAGTGCATGGCAACATGAAGAGGAGGCAGCAGTGTGCCTTGGCAGCAAGGAAGGCCAACAGTATCCTGAGATGCATGAACAGAAGCACAGCTGTACTTCGAAGGGATGATCACTCCCCATTATTCAGTGCTCTAGACCACATCTAGAGTACTGAGTTCAATGCTGGGTCCTGAATAAGAAAACAGACAATGACAAACAGGAACTCATTCAGTGCAGGGCCATCAAAATGTTCAGAGGACGGCTTCACTTGCCCTGTGAAGAGAGATGAAGGAACAGGGGTTTTTCAGTCTGGAGAAGAGATGGCTTTGCAGAGAGGAGAAATAATAGCAGCCTTCCAGTGTCCACAAGGAGACTGTCAAGAAGATGGAGTCAGGCTTTTCACAGTGGTGAAAGGTGGGAGGATGAGAGACAGAGGGAATAAATTGAAATAAGAGAAGTTCACACTGGATGAATGGAGAAGCTTCTTCCCTGTGAGAAAGAGGTTGCCCAGAGAGGTTGTGAAGTCTCCATCCTTGGGGATTTTCAAGACCTGATGGATAAAGCACTAAGCAAATTGGTCTGACCTCAGAACCTGAACCAGGAGGACAGATGGTATCTCCACTCCCTTCAGATTCTGACATGCCAGGCCCCTGTTCTTCAGGGAGAGGTTTGAGACCCTCTCCCCTCAAGCGATAGAGCCTAGCACCTGAGGGCAAGTCTCCATGGCTAGGAGGAAATGCCTGTGGCTCAGCCTCTCCCTCCCCACTAACCATCACAGGAGGATGGAGGGACCAGCTCAGGCATTAAGGGCTCTCTAAAACTGAGAGTCAGTGAACACACAGTTGCTTGCAGGGAGGTTAAGGGAATCTGACTCATGGGAATTCTCCTGGCTTTGTGTCACGATTTTAGAGGAGTCTGGCAATTGCCCAACCTCAGTTGCCTTTTCAAAAGAGCATAGCCCTGAGTAGAAATGGCACAGGGTTATGGGAAAAGGCAGGCCTCACCAGAGGAGTTTACAAAGTTTCCAGCAGTTCAGAAGTTTCAGTCTCCTTTAAGGGCCAATTATGTATTGCTCACTCTCTGCAGTCCCTGGGGAGAGCCAAACCGCAACACAAACCTTCAGACTTGCTTGTGCTCTAAACCCCAGGACACTCCGGAGAGCAGGGGGCATTTGGGTGTGGACTGCAACTCGCCACAAGAGTGCTGGAAATGAACAGTAAGGCAGAGCAGTGCTTGAGCCATGGGTTGTGGTTTACAAAGAGACCAGGGAGGGGAAAGATGTGCTGGGTAAAAAGCAGAAGGTGAGATGCTAACTTTCATCTTCATTCCCAGGCACCACCAGCACAGAGGTCACCTGCAGAATTACAGTACACCCACATAAATCCATGGCACTGCAGAGCAGAGATCCTGGGAACTGGATCTGGCAGTATTCAGCTACAGCTGGACTGCTGGTGTGTTGGAGCCAGCCCAGGGGCACTCACCCATCTTGGCTGGGATGGGTCAGGTTATCTCTGCTCTTCCATTCATCACTAACAGAGATATATAATTTCTCTTTCTTTCTCTCCCTCTTTAGCACATTCATAGAGGTTTTTGTCTATGACCCTCAGCTTTCTCACATCCCTGCAGTAGGAAATGCTGGGGACATCAGTAATTCCATACTGATTTTGGAAACCTCTCCTATCGCTGCCTGTTGTTATCACCTTCAGAAGCAATTCATTGCAGATGAAGAGGTGGGTGTGACAGAGCTTAGAGGAATGGCTGTATCAAGTGCCACTGAGCAGAGGGCGGTATTTCTCAGGAATGGACTTCCCCTGGCCATGCATTCAGGTATGTCCTGAGCGTTAAACATGTCCCTGAGCCTGCTTCTGTCCCCCCTCCCCCGGGGGACCCCCCTTGCAGTGCCCAGCACTGTTGAGCAGGGAGCCGTGCCAGCACAGCTGGCTGTGCTGAGGTAGAGCTGCTGGGTTGGGATGTGCAGGGAGGCAGCCCCAGAGCCCTCAGGGACCATCACTGAGGAGGGAAAGATGTGAAACAAATGATACCCCCTGTGCATTTCCCTTCCTCTCTGCACAAAGTCTCTCATTTTTCCTAGTTGACTCATGGTTACTTTTTTCTTTCTTTAATACTTTCCCTTCCTCCTGCCTTTTCTTTTTTTCTGTACAGTTTGACACACAATGTGGGTTCAAGTATCCTCTGTGCCATTCCCACTGCATAGACCCTTTTTCATCAGAGCTAGTTACTATTCATAAACCAAATGAATAACTTGGTATGTTCAACAGGTGAATTATCTCCTCCTAAAGCAAAGGTTTCAGAAAGTTGAGACCACTCAGCTAGTGCCACACCCAACTTTCTCCTGGTTGGAGAAAGGAAATCTGCCTTGACATGTTTCAAATTATGGTACTTGTTTTCCTGACACATCTTTCCCTTGCCAGAGAGCAAAAAAATCTCTTTCTTCAGCTGCTAGTCTGGATAATATTGGGAAAATCCATGGGCACAGGAAAGCAGAATATGTAAAAGTGAGCAAATACACATGATCCTTTTACTCCAAAGTAAGAGGCAGCTCCACGGGGCAAGTCACCCCTGTGGTCAGAAGCAGTTCTCTTGAGACAAGCAGGTTTGCCCTCTGGAAGAATCTGCTTTCTCCTTATACTATGGAGGGTGCAGGGTCAGGGGCAAAAATGGACAGTGAACAAAGGAAAAGTGTATAGATATTTTGTGGGGTCTGTTTCTTTTTTCAGCAGTAAAGTCCACCACAACTCTTCTTAAATTTAACACAGAAATGCATATCATTGCTCACAGGACCTCTTCCTGCAAGTGGGAAAAGACAGACGGACAATTCTGTATGGAGAAAAGGGAATGAGATAATGGGACCACACCAAAGGAGTTTCTCTTGCTGGGATTGAAGAACGTCCCTGAACTCCAGACAGTGCTCTTCCTCCCCTTGCTCATCCTGTCCAGCCACAAAGCCATCCACAAAGCCATCCACCCCTCCACCAATCCATCCATCCACTAACCCATACATCCATCCCTGCATCCATCCACCCATCCTTCCACTCATCCAACCAACCACCCACCTATACATCCATCCTTCCACCAGTCCACCCCCCCACCCATCCATCTATTGATTCACCCACCCACCCACCCATTATTCCATCAATCCACCAATGAGTCCATTCATCCACCCAACCATCCATCCACATACCCGTCTCTTCCTCTCCTCCAGAATTTCCCCCACACAACTCTTGTTCCCACCCAGCTGTCCCCTCTCACTCTTCAATGTGTCCTTTGCAAATCATCTGTCCCATCATGCCTCTTTCCCCTTCTCTCCACCCTGGTGGGCCACCTCTTTCTCCTCCTTTGCCTCTCCTCATTCTCTCCATCTCTGGAATCTCCCAGTCTCCCCATCTGTTCTCAGTGCCAGCTACACTTCCCAGTTGTCCACCCAGACCTCCCAAGTAACCACCCAGACCCTCCCAGTGGCCTCCAGTCCCTCCCAGTCGCTCCTCCAGTCCTCCCAGGTCCTGCTCCAAACCCTCCCAGTTACACACACACCTTTCAGTGCTCCCCACTCCCCCTCAGTTCTCCCTCACACCCTCCCAGTATTTGCAGTCCCTCCCAGTCCTCTCCACCCCACTCCACGGTCCCTCATCCTGGCATGTCAGAGACTCATGTCTCCCCTCCCAGGGTCCCCTCTAATTGACAGGATGCCCCCTGCACCTTCTCTCCCTGATGGCAGCTGTAACCGTTGAGTGTTACTTCCCCCCTGCAGGGCCCCAGCAGAAAACCATTGTGCAAGAGGAAAGAGGCAGCAATACTTTATCAGGGAGGAGATTCAGGACTGGAGGGAGTGCCCATTGAGGGGCAGGGTTGAAGGACACTTTGCTCCCAGCCATGGTGGCCATCCAGTGTGCCTTCTGTAGTCTAACCCTTAGGCCACACTGCCCTGTCCCAATACAGTGGCTGTGTCCATGGAGGAAATGGGCTTTTCCAGACACCTGTGGGAGTGGGTAATGACACACATGGCCTTGTCTCATGGACATCCTCAGATCCCCAAAACCCATTGTGTGTTGCTCAAAGCGTCTCTTTGTTCATCATCAACCCCTCCCACAGGTGCCTGGAAAAGCCCTTTCGCTCCAGGAGCAGAATTACTGTGTTCAGCCAGGGCAGTGTGTGGCAGTTATATCACACCGGGTAATTCACTGCAGGGCCTCTGTGGCTGGGGATGTCAGGGTCTTTTATCCCTGCCCCTTGCTGAGCACTCCCTCCAGCCCTGGGACCCCTCCCTCACTAAGTATTGCCACCTTCTTCCTCTTGTGCAATGATTTCCTGCTGGGGACATGCAGAGGGAAGTGAAACCCAGCGGTTACAGTCACAACCAGAGAGAGAGGGGCTGGGGGGTGCCCCACCCAGGAGAGCATACCCTGGAAGAGGAGACGTGAGTCCCCAGCGTGCCAGGGTGAGGAAATTTTGGGTTGGGGTGGAGGTGACTGGGAAGGGACCACAAATACTGAGAAGGTGTGTGGTGGAGCTGGGAAAGAGTGAAGGACACTCGCAGGCGATAAGGAGAACTAAAGTGTCTGGAGGGGGAACTGAAAGAGACAGAGGAGGCCCTGGGAGGGGCTGGAGAGTGCTGGAAGGTCCTCATGGTCACCTGGGAGATATGGGTGGATAACTGAGAGGTATGGAGACCCTGGGAGTGGGTGGGGGGACTAGGGTATCCTAGGGCATTGGGAGATGATAGGCTGGGCAAAGAAATGAAGGGAATGAGAAGAGAGGAGTAAAGGAGGAAGAGTCCCCACAGACTTTAGAGTGAGGGAAGGAGGGATGATGGAATAGATGAATACAGAGAGGCTGTGGCAAAAGGTGAGAGGGGGATGTTTGAGTGGAAACGAGATGGGGGAAGGAGGCTGTGGAGAGGAGGCAGTGTATGTATGGAGAGGAGCGCAAATGGTGTAGGAGAAGAGACAGGTGTATGTACGGGTGGGTAGCTGGATGGATGGTGGGGTAGACGGGTGGATGGATTTATGTTTCAGTGGAAGGATGGGCATTTGGATGGGTAAATGAGTGGTTACATGGATGAGTGGGTGGATCAATTATGTGGGTGGGTGGATAGGTGGATGGATAGGTGAATGGTTGGGTGTTTAAGTTTGTTCAGAGAGAGTCTGTGTAACCCCTCTTTTCATCTCCCCCACCCACAGCCCCACCTGCCTGCTCTGATGACCCTCTCTTGCTTCTCCAATACAACAGCTGCCCCCATCCCCGGTGCCACAGTGGGGCTGGTGCTGCTGTCACTGGCCTTTGCCGTGGGCCTCCCAGGCAATGCCTTCGTCCTGTGGAGCTCCACAGTGCTGACACGCCGGCACACTGTTCCAGCATTACTGGTGACTCATCTCGCACTGGCCGACGTGGCTACCCTGCTTACTGCTCCTGTCTACCTCCGCTTCCTCAGCACCGGGCGCTGGGAGCTGGGCCTTGCAGCCTGCCAGGGCTGCCACTATATCTGTGCCGTTGCCATGTATGCCAGCGTCTTCCTAATCGTCCTCATGAGCCTCCACCGCTGCCTGGCTGTCTCCCGGCCCATGCTGGCCCTGGCAGGCCACTCCGCTTGGGCAACCCATGGCACTGTGGCTGCCGCATGGGTCATGGCCTTCCTTCTCGCTGTGCCCACCATTACTTTCCGGGAGGTGTCCGGTGAGGCACCAAGGGAGCGGTGTCAACGGGCACACAACAGCACAGGCTGGCTGGTCTTCCACAACCTCCTGGAGACAGTGGCAGGGTGGGCACTGCCCATGGCCACCATCGCTGCTGGCTATGGGGTCCTGCTCTGGCGGCTCCGGCACACCAGATTCCGGAGGAAGGGCCGTACCCAGCGTCTGGTGGTGCTGGTGGTGGTTGCCTTTGCTGCTGCCTGGGGACCATACCATGCCGTCAACCTGCTGGAGGTGGCCAGTGAGCTCCATGGCACACAGGGCTTGTGTAGAGCTGCTGCAGTTGCCCGGCCCCCTCTCACAGCCCTAGCCTTCTTCAGCAGTGCAGTCAACCCCCTCCTCTATGCCTGTGCTGGCCGGGGGCTGCTTCGCACTGCTGGTGCCACCTTCATGGCCCGGCTCTTCGAGGGAACAGCTTCAGAGATTGGCAGTAGACGCACAGGCACAGGGAGGGCCACCAAACGCACGGGTGAGCCACAGGCAGAGGGAGAGGTCGGCAAGGAGGATGACACAGCAGCAAGCAGCAATGCAGAGTGACTGGGGAAGGCATGGGGCATGTGCAGATGGACAAGCAGAGTGAAATGGCTTGGAATAGATGCGTGTGGACACGGCTGCCACCCATCAACGCAAACATCCACTCACACTTCCATCTACCGATCCATCCACCCATCCACTTACCCATCCACCCATCCAGCTATTCATCCATTCATCCACACATCTATCCATCCATCCATCATCCCATCTATCTGTCCATCCACACATCCATCCACCTATACACCCATCCACATACCCATCCAGTCCTGTCCCTCCTTACCTCTTTGCCATGTACCTCGTGACACTGGGAGGAATGGGTGCCCCCCATCCTCTCACTGCTCGACTGGGACTCAGTTGCACCAATGGCACCTGGTGCTACACAGACAGAGCCACCTGAGGCAGAGTGGGAGGGGCAGAGGGCATGGGGACTCTGCTCCATTAAAGGCCACCCTGGGGTGCCAAGGGGCTGCTGGTGTCTGTGGGATGGGTGTAATGGATAAATGGGTGGGTGGAGGGATGGTGGATGGCATTATGAGTGGATGTGAGGATGAATGGGTATTTGCATGGATGGATGAATTTTCGTGTATGCATGTATGGGTGGGTAGGTAGGTGAATGGATGAACGTGTGGGTGGGTGGATGGATGGATGGGTGTACAAGAGAAGATATGTCCCTTGGCATGCCTGGTTGAAGTGGTTTGATTAAAGCCCAATGGCAGATTGAGGAGGCAGACAGACAGACTGCTGTTTGCACACAAGTTTTCAGGTGTCTGAGGGTGGCCATGATACAAAGCCATGTACATGTGCATCATCCCCTCTCACAGGTACCTGGCAGAGCCTATTTCCTTGGGGGAAATACAGTAAGCAGGGATGTAAGTAGCCATCATGTTGGGCCAGGGCAGCATGGCCTAATGGTTAGATACCAAAGAGTTATCTTCAGGGCCACTGTGGCTTGGGACACCAGGGTTCTTCATCCCTGCCTGCCACCCAGCACTCCCTCCAGCTCTGAGTCCTCTCTCTGCTGAAGTTTTCCACCTCCTTGTTTCCTGCTGGGACCATGAGGGGGGGGTAGGGGGGTGGGGATGTGACATCAAGTGGTTACAGCTACAGCTGGAGAGAGGAAGGGGGCACCAAAGGGGTGATGTGAACCCCCCATATGCTGGGGTGAGGGACCATGGATTGGAGTGGAGGTGACTGGAAGGGACTGCAAATCCCAGGAGGGTTGGGGGGAGGGGGAACTGGGAGGGAATGGGTACACTGGGATGGGGTAGGGGAACTGAGAAAATCTGGAGGGGGAACTGGGAGGGATGGAAGAGGCACTGAGAAGGGACAGAGGGCAGTGAGAGGGTTTGAGTGGGCAGCTGGGAGGTCTGGGGGGGGCACTGGGAACAGATGGGGAGACTGGAGGATCCTGGGTCACTGGGAGGCAACAGGCTGAGAAAGAAATGGAGGGAAGGAGAGAGAGAGACAAAGGAGGAAGAAGAGGTGGTTCTCAAGGGTGAAGAGATGGGAAGGGAGAGATGATGGGCCAGATGAGTACAAGGAGGCCTTGTCAAAGTGTGAGAGGGGAGTGCGAGTGGGAAAGAGAGATGGGGGAAGGAGGCTGTGGGGAGAAGGTTTCAGGGCAAATGCTGGAGGAGAGAAAGGAATGGCTGTATGGGTGGGTGGGTGAGTGGATGGATGAATGGTTGGATGGTTGGATGGATGGATAGCTGGGTAGGTGTCTGGCTGGCTGGCTGGCTGGCTGAATGGATGGATGTAAGCAGGGATGAGTGCACTGGGTCAGTGGATAGATGTATGCATGCATGCATTACCTAATGGATGGATGGGTGGGTGTATGAGTGGATGAATGGTTGGATGGAGGCATGGATGGGTGGGTGGGTAGATGTGTGGGTGCATTGTGGCTGGATGAGTAGGTGGGTGGATGGATGGGTGGACAGATGGATTGGTGGGTGGATGGGTGGCTAGAAGGATGGATGGGTTGAGGGGTGGATTGATGGGTGGATTGGGTGGAGAATGGTTGGAAGAATGGATACAGATAGACGGATGGAAGGGTGGATGAATGGAGGTTTGCGTGGACAGGTGGAGGGGTGGATGGCTAGATGGCTGTGTCAGTGGCTGCATAGATGCCTGGGTGGATGTGTGGATGGAGTTTTTGTGTGAGTGGCTGCATTGGTGGATGGATGAGTGAGTGGGTATGTGGACAGGTGAGTGGCTGGCAGGATGGATAGGTGCACAGAGGGATGAGTGGATAGATGGGTGTGTGGGTGGCTGGTTGAATGGGTAGATGCATGTGTGGATGAGGAGACTGCTGAATCGATATGTGGGTGAGTTGGTGGAGGGATGTTTGGGTACGTGAATGGGTGGGTGGATGGATGAGTGGGTGGGTGGAAGAATGGCATGGAGGATGGATGATTAGTTGGATGGATTGGTGGATGGGTAGATGGATGGGTAGAAGGGTGGATGGATGGTCAGATGGATGGACAGGTGATGCATGAATTGACAGATGGATGTATTGATGGTGGTTGATTGGATAGCTGGATGGATGGGCTGATGGATGGGTGAGTGGGTGGATGGCTACATGCATGCATAGGTGGATGAATGGTTGAATGGATTCATGGGTGGATGGATGGATGGGTAAGTGGGTGAATGGGTATGTGGGTGGAAGGGTGGATAGATGAGTGGGTGAATGGACAAGTGGGTAGATGGATTGGTAGGTGGTTGGATTGTTGGATAGGTGGGTTGGTGGGAGGATGGTTGGAAGGATTGATGGGGATGGATGGGAGATGGATGGATGGAGCTTTGGGTGAATGTGTAGATGGATGTTTGGGTGGATGAATGGGTGAGTTAATGAGTCGGTGGATGTACGCGTCAATGGGTGAATGAATGGATAGGTGGTCAATGGATGGGTGGGTAGATGGGTGGATGAATGGGTGGCTGGTTGGATGTGTGGTTTGGTGGATGACTGGGTTGGGAGAATAGAAGGGGATGGATGAGGGCCTTGATGAATGTTGATGAGTGGATGGATGTTTGGGTGGACAGGTATCTGGATGGATGGGTGGGTACATGGATGGATGGGTGGCTGTATGGGTGTTTTGATGGATGGAAGGGTGAGTAGACGGGTGGATGGATGGATTTGTATATGGATGGATGGATGGACTGATGAATGGATGTGTTGGTGGCGGATCAGTGAACGGGCCCATGGATGGGTGACCAGATGGAAATGTACATGGATGGATGGATTGATGGGTGGTTGCATGAACTGTTATGTAGGTGGATGGGTGTATGACAGATAAGGAGGTGAAAGAGCGTGTGGGTGGATGAGCTGGTGGATGGATGGATGAATGTGTGCACAAAAATCACATCCTCAAAATACACTCTCCCTGTGGCTACTCCTACTTCTGCCAGCCCAGGAAAAACCATTCTGAAACTTCATAGGACAGGAAGCTCCTGTCCTTTGAAAAAGCTTCTTGATTGTCCCAGTGATGACTTTTGCCTTTCTATTTCAAGCTGGTTGAGTTTTCCATGACTCCATACAAGATCTTTGGCAGTGGAAGGAGGTTGTCATGGTTTAGTTGGTTCAGTCATCCCACAGCAGGTTGTAGAGGCCATCTGGGGCCTTTAGAGGATGCAGGCATCCAGGAGGGGGCCGTAAAGCCTGCTGGAGCTCTGGACCTTGACAGAACACAACTCGGCACAAGATCTTATGTCATGAGAAGGCAACACTCATATCTTTTAACTTCTTTAAGTTGATTCCTCCCAAGGACACTCTGGATAGTCAAGGGGGTCTAGCAAGTGATTTCTACAGCCTTAGGGTAGTCACCTTCCTCTTGTCAGATGTGTCACCCTCTAGGCCCCATTTACTTTTAATTATTTTCATTTAATGGAACTGGCACTTTTGGAAAAAAAAGGTTTGAACTAGCTGTCTGCTTAGAAGTATCTTTGGGCACTGAAGATGCTCTAGCGTATAGTGTTATGATGATATTTAGGTATGGCTCTCACAGATGACAGGAACGCCTCAGGAGACCTCTTCTTGCAGATGATCAAACTAGGCAGGACATTTTTTTTTTCCCCCCCAAAGTTAATATGGGATGACTATGTTCAGGCAACCAAATACCTCATTGGGACTTTTGGTACCTTTGGCACTATTTTACATATTTTGCAGTACCACTTTCTTCATAGGAATGTTTTTAGGTTCATTCACACTTCATTATTTCTCAGGCTACAGATGACAGGACTAAACATGGGGCGGGGGGGGGGCAATCGGGTAAAACAGAGCAAGGTTTTTGTCTGTGTCTGCACAATCCCTTGATGGGTGTTTTAAGTATACAGCTGTGCCTGAGCTGCAGAGGAGAGTCACCATGCCAAGGTGCGAGGAGTAAGTAGAAAAGGCTTTGCATCTGCCCTGAACTGAAGGCATTTTTTGAATTTCCCTGATAATTTTAGTGTAAGAAATAACTATCAAGAAAAAGGGAAGGATGAGGAACACCAAGATGATGGTGTACAGCATCGCTTGATTCCAGAAGATGTCTGCACAAGCTTGTTCCTACAGACAGGAGAACTCACAGAAGTGATGTACATCATGAGATGCATAGAAGGGCAGAGTGAACATCTGAGGATCTGCTATACTTCTACTCTTACAACAGCCATCCCACTACCTGTCTGACACAGAGCTTCACCACTCATGATGAGGGAATAATGCAGGGGGTGACAAATGGCTCTGTAGCAGTCATAGGCCATGGCAGCCAGGAAAAAACAGGAAATACAGCTAGTTAGCACAGTCAAGGAAGGAGATCCTGCCATCCCCCTTCAGGAAACCCACCAGTATTTTTGGGAGAGTGACTAATGTGTAGCAGATCTCCGGGAAGGACACGATCGTCACTTGACCAAGATCTATAAGTATGTATGGAAGTCTAACACTGCTTGCTTGTTGAGGGAAGGTTTGCCAGTAGAGGATAGAAGAGAACCCTTGAGCCTGAATGACTAGGTTTGACATATGGATAAGAAAAGTTTATCTTTCCTTTTTAGAGGAGATTTAATTAAAGACAATGTCTGGGGATAGATGAGAAAAAGGAAGAACATGAAGAAAGAGTAACCAGCTTGAGAACAATCTTGCTTACATTCCCTTTCCAGGTCTCATAAGATCTGCATATATTGTTAGAACATTAAGCAGAACTAGGGTGAAAACAGAGAAAAGGGGGCAGGGTGACGCCAGGCAAGACTTGTTTCACAGACATTAGTGAGAAAAACTCGTCCCAGCTCTCCTCAGAAGTGGATTCATCCACTGTAGCTGTATCACAGAATCACAGAATGGTTGAGGTTGCAAGGGACATCAGGAAATCATCTAGTCCAACCCCCCTGCTCAAGCAGGGTCACCTAGAGCACGATGCACAGGATCACGTCCAGGTGGGTTTTGAATATCTCCAGAGAAGGAGACTCCACAACCTCTCTGGGAAACCTCTTCCAGTGCTCTGTCACCCTCACAGTGAAGAAGTTTCTCCTCATATTCAGATGGAACTTCCTGTGTTTCAGTTTGTGCCCATTGCCTCTTGTCCTGTCGCTGGGCACCACTGACAAGAGTCTGGCCCCATCCTCTCGACACCCTCCCTTCAGATACTTGTACACATTGATAAGATCTCCTCTCAGCCTTCTCTTCTCTAGGCTAAACAGGCCCAGCTCTCTCAGCCTTTCCTCATAAGAGAGATGCTCCAGTCCCCTAATCATCTTCGTAGCCCTCTGCTGGACTCTCTCCAGTAGTGCCATGTCTCTCTTGTACTGAGGAGCCCAGAACTGGACACAGTACTCCAGATATGGCCTCAGCAGGGCTGAGTAGAGGGGGAGGATCACCTCCTTTGACCTGCTGGCAACACTCTTCCTAATGCACCCCAGGATATCAGTGTAAGGAAAGACTGCAGGACTACCTTAGATCTGTATTATTTGCTTTACATGGCTGAACGCCATTTGGAAATAGAATACACTTCCATCTGCAAATGAATCCAAGGACCTTGAGGAATCCACAGGACACTTTAACAATGCTGAAAACTAGCTATTTATTCCGAAGTCCCGTGCTTTCAGGGTCCTTTTTATGCAAGAAATCAAAATACTGTCTCAAACAGTTTTCAAGGCATCCAAGGAGGAAGGTAATTAAAGATGGGCCATGCACCATGTACTTACCCACTCACTACAAAGAACATTATTGAAAATAAAAATTCCCTTGCTTAGTCCATCTGCCTCTCTGAAAGCTGCTGTCCTTCAGAGGATTACAATGAAAACAAAACAAAACAAAACATAGAACCCCCCCAAAAACGAACGAAGAAAAGACTTGCCAATCCCATTAGGTTATTATATTTTTGCAGTACTTTTCCAAAACTCATCTTGGATGGACGGAATGACTTCCCTTAAGAACGTTTAAAGTTACATTCATGTGTTACTTAAGCTTAAGCAGTTTCTTTTATTTTGATTTTTTTCTTCATCATTTGAGATTTTGACCACCTTTCAGAGCATTTCTAGCCCCTTCTGTTTTTGCAAAAGTTTTTGTACTTGAAGGCACTGCATCTTTATATTTTTTTTCCTTTCTTTCTTTTCTGCCTTGTAACTATGCTGGGGCTAGGGCTACAGCTAGGCCTACTAGTAGCCAGTAACTAGGGCTACTGTCTGTTTCTCAGGTGTTTTTGGATTAGCTTTTTCAGCAGGACAATCTGCATTTGTTCACAGCTTGGAATTCTTCCACTTTAATATTCAGTTTCTCCCTCTCTTCTTGTTACACCTTTAGCATTTCCTTCTCCTTCTGCATTTCCTTCTTGAGAGTAGCCCATCTCATCTGCATCAGCTATAGCTTGCATTTCAAAGATTCAGCATTCTGTTGGTGGATGTTTTAGTAGCCAGTTGAATTAAGGGGATTTTTACTTCCCAATCTTATCTTGCATTTACTGTTTTTAAAATTTAAAAATGATGAAATTTTAGTAAAATTGAAAATGGCAAATTGCCTGCCATTTCTTTTCCCTTTGCCATTTCCCTTTTGCTGTTTTTACTAATTCTTTCAATTTTGCAACCTCTTGCTCAGATTTGGAGATGATTTTATCCCCCAAACACTCCTACCACTAGCTGACATCCAGGCTTACTCTCACCACCACAAGTCTTAGGGGAATTTCAGTGGGGTGGCTGCAAGAAGAGACCCACACCACTCAGAGACATATAATCTACACTTTATTCACTGAGCAGAATGGGGATAGTGGGTGGACATGTCAGGATGTCCAGGATGTGTCCCGGCCCCTAAGCACCATGGTTCTACCTCAACCTTCACATGGTGTTAGACACCTGTGGATGTGTTCCCTGCAATAGACTATTTTCTTAATTATTACTTTCTATATTAGACTGTTAGCATCATCTACTGGTTGCCTCACTGATCACATAGGCCAATCACATTGACTTTCTGCACATCCAAGGCCAGTTAGTGGTGGTCAATGGGGTTTCTATCACCCTCTTGTCTCCTGCCCCAAACATGTTATAAAAAGCATGACACTATCAAAGGCTGCATAGTGAAGCTTGTATAAATGCATTGTTGTTTTCCAGTTTGGACTGGATTAATCTCAGTTTGAGCTGGGCGGAGGTTTTCAAGATCTCATTTGTTTGGGCAGTGCTTTTTGGTAGGCCTCACCCTGAGACACTACCTTTGCCAGGAAAGTGAATTCCAAATGTTCCTCCAAGTTTGCTTCTTCTGGGGATCTTATACAATAGTGCTGGGCATCTTATACAATAGTGCTGCTGTGAACCTGACCTTTGAGATGTGTTCATCTGCAGCTTTGCCCGTAACAGAATACTACCTCCCAAAGTCTCAGAAGCAGCCATGAGTGCAAAAGTCCTGCTGAGATTTTCAAGGATTGACTTTGTACTGGCCAGGATGAGTCTCATGGCTTTCTGGCACTATCAGAGAGCATTTTTAAAGGCTTCTCTCATCTGCTTATTCCTTAGGTTGAACATGATGGAGCTTAAGGTGTCGCAATGCTGGAAAGAAAAGAGAGTATTTTCCTAAGGTGCACAGAGTTTCTCTGGCAGAAATGTCTTTCACAGCTCCCCTGAGCTCCATTAAAACTTGAATTGTTCTGTGATCCTATCCTTTTTAAAAGCAAAACAGAAATGCCTGTTCTTTCTTATAGCTCAGTTCCCTGGAAAGTGCAGAAAAGGAAGATTAGCAATGCTGCATGGAGAAAGTGCAATGGGACAATGAGACTTCACCAGAGGAGTTTCTTCTGCTGGGGCTGAAGAAGGTCAGAATACCGACTTTCATACTATCTGTTCTGGATGTAATCTTCCTCCTCCTGTTCATGTTGACCTCCAGTGTGCGCATCATAGCTATGATCTTGAAGATCCCATCTGGCATAGGAGTCAGAAGGCCTTCTCCACCTGCTCCTCTCACCTCACTTTCATCACCCTCATCATTGTCTATACACTACCCAAAACAGTCCATCTGAGGCAGCTCAAAAAAGTGTTTTTCTTTTTCTATATCATCCTCATGCCCTTGGTCTACAGCCAGCAGGACAGGCAGGTCAGGGAGGCAAAGAGGAAAGCACTCAGGAAAGCCATGACTGACATCCAGGACTCATAGTATTTGTGGACTCTGGTTCAAAATTACTTCTTTTTCTCCTTTGAATTGAAAACAAGAACATGGGAAATAATTTGTACCTACTGGGTTGACCTGTAGAAGCAGGTGGCATTGAGAGTGTTTGTGCCATATCAAGAAGAGAGAGGGAAAATATCCTTTGGCAAATACATGACTTGTTTAGAAGAGAAGGGGGAGTGTGTCTCTGGCTTGCTTGTTCTTTTGAAATATGTGAAATTGTGTTCCTTTATGAGGGAAAAGCTGAAATGTCAGAACTTTCTCTTCTTCATAGAGAGAATAAAGGTATCGGTTGAAAGTGAGCTTCCTCCAGGAACAAATGTGTTAGCATTTTTCTAGGAGTGGGTTCTTTGAAGGGCAGGCACTGCCCTAGTTGTGTGTATGTCCAGGGTAGAAGTTTGTGTATCAGCCCCTAAACCATATTACCCTTTTATTCATCAGAGCTCTGTGGCTCAACACAGGTGTCCAAATGCATGCCACTGCCTCCTATGATTCAGCATGATCTCAGAGATCCCAGACATTTTTTTGGACTTATCAAATGGGGCAAGGGCTTAGTGAAGAGGTCTGCTGGAATCTAGGGTACAAATGGGGGCAGTATGGAAATGTGTGGGCGCCTGAAAGGCCCATTGGTGCCCATGTGTGGCATCAACATTCACATCTACAGGCAAGGGACTTCAGTGCCAACTCACCTGCAATTCAGGCCATCCTAGGGTCGATACTAATACAGGCCACATGCAGTGTGCCATCAGAGCACCTTGTTCTCTCCATGGCCTTTCCAGGGAGCCCAAGGGATCAGAACAAGCAGACAAGGCTCTTGGGATGGCTTGTCACCTTGAGAAAGATGAACCATCCATAAAGCCTGACTCCTGCACCTGCCTTGATCCATCCTCTGACCTGTCTTGCATCATTTGGGATGACCACTGAGGAGACATAGCTGTCTATTGTGGGGACATCTGTTGGAGCTTGGGTTGTCAACTGAGGCTCCCTTTCCATCCCTACCACCCACCCAGACAGGTGTTCCCAGGAAAGCCGTTGAAGCTGTCCTGATTGACTTCAGATAACTTTGTGTTCTGTCTTATTCTTGCTGCATGAGTGTGCTCAGTTAAATGAGAATTCATGAGTCTGTAAAGACAGGACTGGTGGGATTCATCAGGGTGTGACAGAGCTTCTAAAAAAAAGAACAAATAAAATGGTTGAAGGAGAAATATTTCCATTGTGGTCTTCAGCACTCAGGAGATCCATAACAGGGCTAAAAATGTCGAAGTCCCTATCTCATTTAAAGGGAAACTCATTCCCTGGAAGCTCATGGTCATTATAACAGTGCGACCAAAAAGACCAAGCAAACTAACAACCCCCCCCCAAACCCACAATCCCCCCCACTCCCCAGTTAAATGAAATAAAAAACAGGGATTGGAGTTGGCCTTGTCCTTTTTTCTATCCTTCCCACCAGAGGATGGGAAGTTCTACAAACTCTGTGAAGTTGGATAGTCATTTCACTGATCTTAAGCTAGCAAGGGAAAAAAAAGGCTGAAGACAAATCTGGTGTTGTTAGCTGAAAGGAAATTTGATTCAAAGCCTATTTTGCTTCCTAAAGCCATCCTTAATTAGGTGAGAGGAGCTGTACTGTGCGTATTGATCCCGGCTCCACTTCACCCTCTTTGGCCATCTGACTGAAATCAACAGGCTCTTTAGCCTCTTCTGCACTGCCCTCTCCCAGGATTTTAGCATTTAAGTCATCTCCGATATGGCACGACCGTGAAACCTTGGTTCAGATTGCTGAGTAAACAGCTAAATTGTTATTAAAGAACTGTGAGAAGTCTCATGCAAAGCCTCTACCCATGATCCTCTGCATGCTGCAGTGGGCTGCCAGCTCATGACAGCTATTGGTACATCGCCTGTGCATGCACAGCTTTCTCACCTGTCTCAGTTCCACTAACACTGCCATGAATTGAGCCTGTGCATTCAACTCATGCCCCATTCCTGCCCTGTGGCCCTCTGGGGAGGATCTCCCCTACTGCAAGAGCACCAGATTGCTGATATCTGCATCTCAAATGTTCATGCCAGAACCCCACTACAGGCAATATGATCTGGCAGGCCCACCTACCACAGGAACCCTCTGATCTAGCTGGGTGTGTTCACCAAGAAAAGGGGAATTGAAAGTGGAAGGATTTGGCAATCTTTACTCGGCTGAGACAGGGGTTGTGACAGCTGGGTGCTTTCCCCTGCATAAGAACATTAATCTAACTCAGCAGTGGGACTATTACAGATTGCTGGTCAAGCATCTGAGTTCAGCTGCAAGCACTTGGGACTTCCTTCTGTTAGCCACTGGCTCTTGCTGGGTCCTGCTCCACTACTGTCTCTGCAAACACAGATTCATTTCCCCTCTTCCCATGGGTACTTTTTGCATTCTGTGCCTCACTGTTCATTCTGATTGATCTTACTGGCTCTCCAACAGCCATGTGCAGGTTATCAATGGCTTCTGTAATGGTGTCTGTAGGGGGAAGAAAGAGACCCCTGAGGAGTCACGTTGAGCTCACACTCCCTGGCAACCTGTTCTTTCTCTCTGTTTGTAGGAAAACCTGTGAAAGTGTCTCCCAACTCACCGTTGCAGGGCAACACAACTCAGTTCACATAGTTTAAGCCAAATCAATAACAAAGTGATATATTGATTTATTAGTGACATGTAAATAACTGACAATCAGTGAATTATACATTCAGGACTAATATCAGCAATAAAACAAATAAACCACAGTGCTAAACACTTACAGGATGTCAATATACACCTAAAATTTCTAAACTCCCTTCTATATCTAATCCCCAAAAGCTCTCATCGCCCCTGCAGAGTTACAGGCACATGCTCACACTCCTTAATTCCTTTCATCATGAGTAATTAAGGTCATGGAGGCATTATGATAGTGCTGCATAGGAGGAAGCTGCATTAATTCCAGAGCAGCTGGGTCGTCTGTGGTGGAAGAAATGTAACTTTATGCAGCAATGAAATGCAAAAGAACTCCTGAGCTGGTTACAGAGGGGACCAGAGATGTAAATTCATGTGTTAAAGACCTTTCACTGTTTGGGTTTTGATCATTTTAGGGGGAAAAAAACAATCTAATGTTAAAATCTTCTCCATCACACTGTACTTCCTTCATAAGGTATTTTATGTCACCTGACCCTAAAGACTGTAAGATTGACTGTAGCTGAGAGGAAATGCTTCAATTGACTCCAGCTTAAGGATTTGGTCCCTTTCCAACAGTATTTCTGCTATGTAAAAGAACCCAGGCATCTGAGTTCGATATCAGGGAAGTGGAAGATGGTCTTGATGCCTGGGTTCTCTGGGAGATCAGGAACACCATTTCAGATGGTGAAAAGACCCAGACAGGGTGCAATTAGTTGGGCTAGTGGATAGACTGGTAAATACTTAGATGGATGGTTTTGTGGATGAATGGGTGGATGGGCTGATGGATGGATGGGTGGTTGGACGTGTTGTTGCATGTATTGGTTGATGTATGCATGCATGAGTTGATGGATGGATGGGTGAGTGGGTTGGTTGATGAATGGGTTGCTGGGTAGATGAATGGGCTGATGGATGAATAGGTGGATTGGTGGACGGATGGAGTAGCTGTCTGATGGACTGGTGGATGCATGGATAGGTTTGCGAACGAATGGGTGGATGTGCTGATGGAGGGACTGGCTGGTGGATGGGTGTGGGGGTGGTTGGATGAATGGGTTGATGGATGAATGGATGAGTTGGTGGATGGGTGGATGGGTGGTTGGATGGGTGGTAGTAGGGATGAGCTGGTGGATGGATAGGTCAGTGGATGGATACGCAAATAGGTGGATTAATAGACAGATGAACAACCCCCCCCACACACATGGAGAGTATAGGGGTATCTCAATAGAGGAGTGAACAAGATGGTAGCTGGAAAATTAGTTAGTCAAAGGGATGGACAGAGAGTGCAAGGAGCTCTACAGTGGTTGGAAAGTGGAGGGCATGTGTACTGTCACCTCTATCCCCTCCACTAAACCCCAAGCTATCAATACGTGGAAATGCCTGTTTTCCTAGGAGCTATTCACCAGATAGGGAGGGTGACACCCACCAGAGCAGTGTCCTCTAATGTTTAGAGTGACTGCACTTAATTCCAGGGCAGCAGGGGCAAAGATGTCACAGTTCCCCCCTCCTTAAGTCCCCAGATGCTGCCTCTCACCCAGTTCCTCTTTCCGCTGTGGTTTTGCTGGCTCTTGCATAAGTGTTTCCTGTTCAGTTGTGTAGAGGGGAAGTCACACCCAGTGGTTAGAACCATTGTCAGAGAGATCGGGGCAGGGAGACACCCTGCAGAGGAGAGGGGACCTGGTCCTTGCAAAGACCCCAGGAGAGAAGACGTGAGTCCTAGGTGTGCAGGGGACAAGGGACCTGAGGCTGGGGGAAGGAAGGGTCCTTGTGGGGAGGGGGAGGACTGGGGCATAACAGAAGGATGTGCAGGGGGAACTGGGAGGGTTGCAAGGACACCGCAAAGGGTTGGCAAAATGATTGAAAAAAATTAGGGAGTACGGGAAGGGCCCCATGCTCTGAGCTCCCCCCAAGGCTGCCCTGACCCTACATTCTGCGAGCTTGCCTAACAATGCCCTGACAACCTATGGGGTTTAAGGAAAGCCCAAGGGAAGCTCCTGCTTCCTCCTTCCTAATTAGTTGCAATTAGCACTGAGCAATTAAGGGAGAGCCCATGGCTGGGGGTCAGGAGGGGTCTGGGTTTACTTGGGTGTGTGGGTGTGTGGATCAGGGTGTCTGGACACCTAGTTCCCCTGGAGGTGGGGAGTAAAGGGGTGGGGGGCAGTGGGGTGGGGTGGATTGGGGCACCTGGTTGCCTTGGTTCCCTAGAGGGCAAGGACGTGTGTGAGGTGGAGCAGAGGAATCCTGCATGCCTGTGTCACCTAGGGGCAGTGGGGTGTGTGGGGTGTAGCAGGGGGAGCTTGGACATATGGTCCCCTGGGGAGTAGTCAAGTGTGTGGTGCCGAAGGGTCGCTGGAATACCTGGGTCCTCTGGGAAGCAGTGGGGTGCCCCCAGAGGCCCCAGGAATCTGGAAGCCCCTTACAACTCTGTTCCCAGGTTGTCATGGCCATGAGGTCTTCTCTATGGTTGATGCTGGCCCTAGCCCTGGCCCTGCTGGTGTCTGTGGGTGCTCAGGAGACCCGCTACCAGAAGTTCTTGCGGCAGCACGTGGACTACCCCAGGACACCAGGGCTTGTGGGGGCCCGTTATTGCAATATTCTGCTGATGCGACGTGCAGTTAATGGCCCCGGGAGACCCTGCAAGCCTGTCAACACTTTTGTGCATGCACCAGCTAAACAGTTGCTGTCCGTCTGTGCCCAACAGCCTGATGGGCTCCATGTCACCGTGGGGACCCTGCCTGTCACAGCCTGCCGCCTGGTCGGGGGGAATGTACGCCCACCCTGCACCTACCGTGCCAGTCAGCTCAACCACCGGGTCCAGGTGGCCTGTCAGAATGGGCGCCCTGTGCATCTGGATCGCACCTTCTAGCCAGGCATGGATAGGCAAAGCCTGATCCCTTTTGATTTCCCTTACCCCCATGGGTGCCTCTTATCCCCTGAAGCTGCCACAAACCCCGCTGGGCTAACCTAATCCTGTGGGCCACCCTTGATCTCCCTGGGCTTGTCAATGAAGGTGACCACACACACCCCCCGAGTTCCTCAATGCCCCTGGGCTCACCCTAACCCCTTGACAACCCCCAAAACCTTTGGGCAGTCCCTAACTCCCTTAGGCTGCCACTAATCACCCTAGGTCACTCCTAGCACCTGCAGGCTAACCCTAACCCCTTGGCAGCCCCTAAGCCCCCAGGGACAACTGCATTCAGGTATGCCAACCCTCCCTTTGCAGCTTTTACTTTATTCAAGGGAAAAACAGTGCTTCATCGATAACATTAGCAGATAACATCACATTTAAAGATTCATTAAAATTACCCCAAAATATGCATGCACAAAGCTTAAAAGACAATTAGCACATGAACCTGTTGTGCCTGATCACTGCCTGCTCCAGTCAACCTGATTAGTTAATTAGAGTCACTGCATGGGAGGTCCCATCATGGCACTTGCTGGGTGTCCCTGGGCTGGCCTATTCCCATTGAGGTCCCCAGAGGTGCCTTCAAAGAAGCGGGCAAGGAAGTCGGCCCCAGAGGACTGAATAAGGTGGCCAGCAGCAAAGGCATAGAGGATGGGGTTGAGGCTGCTGCTGAGGAAGGCCAAGGCAGTGGCCCCAGCCCGGGCACCCTTCCAGGCCCGGCCCAAGCTCTCAGCTGCCTGGCCTGTGGCCACACTGGAGGTGGCCTGCAAGACATTGACCACATGGTAGGGCAACCACAGAGCAGCAAAACAGAGCACCACAGCGGCAACCAACCTCCCCGTGCGGCCGCCACGATGCCATGGCCGGCCTCGGAGCCGCACCAGGATGGCAGCATAGCTGCCAGCAATAATGGTGAAGGGCAGCACAAAGGCCACAGATGTCTCCAAGGCGAGGTGGAAGACAGTCGCAGCAGGGTGGCCATGGCATGGCTCGCAGAGCTGGCCTGGCGCAGCTGGGTCTGGCACCACGCGGCGGTAGACTAGTGCTGGCGAGGCCAAGATGGCTGCCCCCAGCCACGTGGCCGCTAAGGCCTTGGTCGCCATAGCTTTCCTTCGCAGTGTGAGGGAGAAGAAGGGCTGGTAGACAGCCAAGCAGCGGTCGAGGCTGAGGAGGGTGACGATGAAGACACTGGCATACATGGAAAGGCCACAGATGTAGTAGAGAGTCTTGCAGGCCACCTCGCCAAGGAGCCAGGACCGAGCGGCAAGGAAGAGGCCAAAGAAGGGCGCGAGGAGGAGGACAGCACCATCAGCCAGGGCCAGGTTGAGCACTAGCACAGCGGTGACAGAGCGGCACCCAGGCTGTGTCCACCGCAACAGGCTCCAGGCCACAAAGAGATTTCCTGGTAGCCCCAGGAGGGCAGCAGTCCCGAGGAGGATGGCACCCGCCACACGGGAAGCTGGCAAAGATAGCAGGGTGCTGTTATCGGAGATGGAGAGGCACTGGGCAGCTGAGGGGGGCAACTGAGAGGCACTGCGGGGGGAAGCAATGGGTGAGGAGGGCTACCACATAACCTCACTTCCACTTCATAGCAGCACTCCCTCACAACCCTTACCTCATTTCCACCCCATAACCCCACTCACACCACATAGCCCCACTCACACCTTATAGACCAACCCCTGACCATAGCCTCACTCCCGCTGCTTGGTCTCACTCCCACACACATAGCCCACTCCAACACCAAAGCCAACCAACCAGGCCAATGAATAACCACTCCAACACCAAAGCCAGCACCAACATTCAAACAGCCTGGTTCCACCCTGTAGCCTTACTCCCACCCCACAGCCCCACTCCCATAACTCTTCCCACATCATAGACCAATCACACCTCATATGCACCCTCTCATCCAATGCCAAATTCCTACCTCATAGCCCTATTCCTGTCCCAAAGACCACTCTCACTCCCTAGCCCCACTCCAGCCCCATTGCCCCACCCCTTGGCCTACTCCCACCTCAAAGTCTTACTCCCACCCCCAAGGACACTCCAATCACAAAGCTCACTCCCACCCCATAGCCAAGTCCCACCCCCATAGCCCATTCTAATCCCATAGCCCACTCCCACCCCATAGCACCATTATTACCTGTAGCCCCACTCCTACCTCATAGCATGGTCCCAACCCAGAGCCCCACTCCTGCCTTAGATCCTAGGTCCCACCCCATAGCCCAATGCCACCATGTAGTCCAATTGCACCCCATACTCTCCATCCCACCATACAGCCCCACTCCCACTGTATAGCCCAAACCCTCACAATAGCCCCACTCACACACCATATTCTCACTACCAAACCATAGCCCAGTCCCTCAGCATGGCCCCACTGTCACCCCATGTCCTCACTTCCGCACCATAACACCACTCCCGTCACATAGCCCACTCCCAACCCATATCCCATTTCCACACTATGACCTTACTTTCACCCATAGCCTTCTCCCAACCCATTGAACCCACTCCCAACTCATAGCCCCAAACCCACCTTGTAGCACCACTCCCTCCTCATAGCCTCACTTCACCCCATAGCCTCACTCCCATCCAGAGCCCAACTACCAAATCATAGCCCAGTCCAATCCTATAGTCTCACTCCACCCTAGAGTCTCAATCCTACCACATAGTCCAATCTCACCCCAAACCCACTCCCACTCTATAACCCTTCTCCCACCCCATAACCCACCACCACCAAGTTTCACTTCCTCCCCATAATGCCTCTCCTACCCCATAGCCATTTCCCACCTCATATCCCTGCTTTCGTCTCAGAGCCCCACTCCTACACCATAACCCCACTCCCACTCCAGAGGCCCACTCCCACCCTATAACTCCACTCCAACCTTGTAGCCCAATCCCATCACAAAGTCCAGTCCCACTCCACACTCTCGCTCCCACCCCATAGCCCCACTTGCCTCCTAGACCCCCCACTCCAAACTACATAGTTACAGTCCCACCCCATATCCCCAATCCCCCTCATACCACATACCTCATGCCTCACTCCTACCCTAGAGCTCCACTCCCACCTCATAGCTCCAATTCAACCGCATAGCAAAATGCCAAACCCATAGCCTAACTTTTGCCCTATAGCCAAACTCTCAACTCATGGCCCACTCCAGCTGCATAGACCTATTCTCACATCATAAAAAAAATTTCCTAGCCCATAGGTCCACTGCCAATCTGTACCTGGCTCCCACACCACAGATCCCCTGCCACAACATCACCCAATGCCTACCCCATAGCCCACACCAACACTATATGTCCAATCCCATCCCATAGTCAGCCCCCACTTAGTCCAATGCCTAACCCACAGTTCCTTTCTTCACACCATAGACCACTGTCTACTCCCTAGACCACTTCCACCTCATAGCCAAATGCCTAATCCATGGTCCTAATTCAGCCCCATAGACACTCAACCCCCACAGCCCATTACTCACCCCAAAGCTGACTCCAAGCTCATAGCCCAGTGACAACCTTACCCTACTCCTAACCCATTAAGAACCCCATTGTTGCCCAGTGCCCTCTCCATAGCTCCACTCCCACCCCGCAGTCCTATTCCCAAGCTATAACTCACTCCCACCTCATAGTCCAACAACTACCCTATAGCCCTGCCTCAAACCTGCAGCCCAACCTCACTCCACAGCCCCACCCAACTCATTGCCCAATGATTACTCTCTAGACTCACTTCCGCACAATAGCCTCCCTCCCATTCCATTGTCAAACTCCCACTCCATAACCCATTCCCACTTCTTATCTCAAAAACTATCCCTTAGTTCAACCTGCCCCATAGACCTAAGGCTAATTTATAGCCCCAATCCCATTTTATAATACTGCTCCCACCCCATTATCCAATACCTAACCCATAGCCCCACCTCCACTTTATAGCCCCAATGACACCCTACAGCCAAACACCCACACCATAACCCAGTTCCACACTATAGCCTCACTTCTATCCCAAATCCCAGAAACCACTCTGTAGCCCAACCCCAGACCCATAATCTCATACCCACTCCATAGTGTCACACTCACACAATAGCCCAAGGCCTAACTCATAGGCACACTTTTACACTGTATCACCAATGCCATTCCATAGCCCAAAGCCCACTGTTAACATATGGTCAAAGCCTCGACCCTTAACCCTACTCCCAACATTGTACGCAAAGTCACAGTCCCTATTGCCCACCCCATAGCTCCACTCCCATCTCATAGTCGCACTGCAACCCCATTGCCCAGTGCCTAAGACATAGCCACACTCTTACTCTGTACTGCATTCCCACCTCATAGCCCATGCCTAATCATAGCCCAACTCCCGTAACATACATTGCTCCCACCTCATAGCTCCACTCAAAGTACATGAGCCAAAATGCACCCCATAGTTTGAATCCCATCCCATAACACAATATCTGAATCTTAGCCCCACTCCCAATCTGTGCCTCACTCCCAATCCACACCCAGTCCCAAATCATAACACACCCCCTTTTTAGCCTCAGAGATGCCCAATAACCCATTTCTATCCCATAGCCCTACTCACATCACAGCACTTAAAGACTGCCTCATAGCATCTATCCCACTCTGTAACTGCAATGCAATTCAGTAGTCTACAACTCATCCTACAGCCCAATGCCTACCAAATAGCCTCACTATCACCTCATTGCTCATTTGCATCCAACAGCCCAACACCCATTCCATAACCTCACTCTCATCCCATAGACCAATCACAAAGGATCACAATGTCTAACCCAATGCCCAACTCTCACACTTAGGGTTGGCCGCTGCGTAGCACAATACTTACCTCAGAGCCCAGTGCCTACCCCATAGCCTCAGGCCAACCCCACAAGCCACTACAAGTCCATATCTCAATACTCAACACATTGTTCCACTTCAGTCCCATAGCTCCACTCGTGCATCATAGTCAAATACCCATCCACAGCACTACTCCCACCCCATAGCCCCAAGCCCACCTCAAAGTTCAACACCTATCACATGCACCCATTACCACCCAGCTGCCACAGTACCACCAAACAGGTCACTGTTAAACCACAGCCAAGTCCCACCCGATAGCCCACTCTCACCCCATATCCCTCCTCTGTCATCATAGACAAACGCGCACTCCATAGTGGCACTTCCAACCTATAACCCCTTCCCATCTCATAGCCCACTCCTGCATGGCACTATATCCCCACTCCAACCCATAGCCTCACTTCCACCCCATAGCACAATGCCTACCCGATAATCCTAATCCCTTCCCATAGACCCACTCACACCACATAGCCAAATTCTACACCATAGGCAAGAAACCACCCTATAGCCCTTCTCCTAACACCTACCCCAAAACCCCATTCTCACCTCATAGCCCAAAGAAAACCCACTCCATTACTCCATTCCTATTCCACAACCTATCCCTTGCCCCCTCCCTACTCCAAAACTATGGCCTGGCAGCCACCCCATATCTCCACTACCATCCCATAGCCCACTCCCACCTTGTAGCCTAACATCTGGCCTGTTGCCTTTTTCCCATCCTGTTTCCCTTCTGCCATCCCATAGGCCAAGGACAACCCCATAGAACAACATACACTGCATAGTCCCACTCCTACGACCTAACCCCAATTCCACTACCAACCCCACTCTCACCTCATAGCCCCCATGTCTGTCCTGTACTCCATTGCCTCAGATCAGGCTGTCTCCTCTCACTTTCTTTACTTGCCTCCCTTTGTGTCTTCCAAAGATGGAGGAAGATGGAAGGGAGGACAGAAACCCCAAGAGCTGAGTAATAGGGTTGGGACAAACACATTGGCTTAGGAGGGACACACACTTCCTCCCCCTTCATCAATGCTTTCTCTTTCCTCCTCCATCCCCGGCTCCCATAGGGATGAGGGCCCAGGCGGAAGAGGGTGGAGGGGAAGGAAGGACTACTGCAAGGTAGTGATAATGCGGCGGAGGGTTGGAGGGGGCAGTTCTTGGGATGGAACCATTTATCTCATTCCCATATTCTGCAACACCAGACACCCCCAGTGTCTCCCCATACTCCACCCCCAGAGCCCCCAGAGCCCATCCCTGTGACCTGCCAAACCCCCAAAGGCCCCCATATCCTTGCTGCCACCCATATCTTGAACCTACCCCCATAGCTTCCAGCCCCATACACTTCCATACCCTGCCATCACCACAGCCCCTCATGTTGATCCCACAGCTCCCTCCTTTCCCTGTATTTCTTATCACAGCCAATCCCTATAGCATGTAATATTCCCACAACCTTCCACACACCCACAATGCCCCACATTCACTCCTCATAACCCCACCAATATCCCCAAAGTTCCTCATATTCTATTCCTAGTGACTCAAATGCCATCTCTGCATTTTCCATATACTCCCAGCCCCACATTTCTCCACTATGTCCCATATCCCATTCCCACAACCCCCATATACCACCATCCCCCCCTATCTCATCCCCACAGACTCCCATATCATCACAGCCCCAGTATCTCATCATCTAAGTCGACCTCATATCCTTGTGGTACTCCATGTTCCATTTCTACAGGCTCCCATATCACCACAAACCCCATACACCATCCACACGGTCCCTATATCACATTACTACAGCTTCCCATAACCCCAAAGTCCATACATATCTCATCCCCACAGATGCCATATCCCCAAAGTGCCCAGTATACTTTTACTGAGCTGATATCTCATCACAAGTCTAATACTCTGACCCCCATGTTTCCACAGTCCCCATATTCCATCATACAGCTCCCCACATCTCATACTTCAAAATGCCCTATCCCCTCTACACATACCCTATAACCACACAGTACCAGCCTCACAGACCCCCATATCCCCATACACTCTTCCCACAGTCCTCCCTATACCTGCACTGTCCCACATACTTCTGCATTGCCCTCCATGTCCCCACTGTCACCCATTTCCCCCTGATTTCCCATAGTGTTTCCCATCTCTAACACCTTCACTGCTGTCCCAGAGAATCCATGCATTGGGGCTCCTCCCAACAATACCTTAACCCATCTGCCACGGCTCTCCAAGAAACCTGCTGTATCCCCTAGGTAGCACTGCCCCAATACAAAAGGCAGGGGCAACCCCAAGCAGGAAGGAGACACAGTGACAATGGTTTAATGATACACAAAAGGACTTGATTTTGTCTGGTGATTCCCTTTCTACCTTCTTTCTTCTCTTCCCTCTCACTCCTCCATTGCCTTTCTAACTTGCTGTTCTTTTCTTCCCATCCTTGTGCCCTTCCTCTGCTCCAAGCCTACCTTTCCTTCCCCATCACTCTTTCATTCATTTATTCACTCAGCCATTCTTCCTCCTTTAATTTTTCATTCACACCTTGTTTTTCCTCCCTTTTCTTTTTCACTCACTTTTTTCTCTCATTTTCTTTATTTTTCATTTCTCACTCTCTCCTCTTCTCTTTCTTTCACTGATTTCCTGTTTCTCTCTCACACCTCTTACCACCTTTGTCTCCCTACTCCCCCCCCCTTTCCCATGTAAAATGATAACCCTTTTCTACTCTCTCTCCCACTTCTTTTCTCCCAGGAAACAGTTCTTGCTTTATCCTACAGCCTGGGTCTGATATATCAACCTTTCTGGATGTGTCATACATGGGGATTGGTCTTGAGGGGCTGGAAATGCCCAACATGTCTTCTTTCACTCATCCTGCTCATACTCATGATGCTGAGTGCTGGACTGGGGTTGCAGGGTGGACAGGGATCTACAGGCTGTTTGGGAGGTCCTGGTGAGTCTGTCTCCAGACTGTAATGGGGAGTCTGTGGGAAGGAGAGATAGAAAGTGAGGTGCGTGCCAGAAAGGAAGAATGTAGGCTGATTCCCCTTTGGCTGAGGATATACCTTCATCTTTCACCCACATCCGGAAGAAGAGGAGGATGAGGCCATTGACAGTGAAGAAGCAGCCACCCACAACCAAGAACCGTAAAAGGAGGAAGCAGCTGTTTCCTGCAAGGGGAAAGGATGGGCTGGTTGAAAGTGTGGCTGGTGTTCATGCATATTCATGGCGGGAAGGATGTGAACATCTTTCTTTCTCCTTCTCTCCTCAACTCTCTTTCCATTCCTCTATCCCTTCTTCACCCCCCCTTTGTAGTTCCTGAGGGCTGAACACCCAAGGATTCTCCCCACTTGCCCCTGTGTGCAGAAGGCATTGAGTGTTTCTAGAGAGATGGCTTAGAAAGTCAGAGAGGATGATGAGACATGGAGTTGGAAGGGTGGACAGAGGAGTGATCAGATTAGTTGGTAGATGGTAAGGTAGTTGGGATGATGGAGGGATTGAGGGGGGGRGGGATGGGTGGGTGGGTAGACTACTTCATGGATAGAAGGATGGATGGTTGGACAGACAGACCAGCTGCTAGATGAAAGAATGGAGGAATCAGCTAGTTTGTAAATGGATGAATAGGTGATGGAATGAACTAGTTTTAGGATAAATGGAGGGACAGAGGGAGGGATAATGGAATGGGCTAGTTAGTGGATGGATGGATAGATGGACAGATGGGTCTGTGGATGGATGGATGGCCAGCTCACCTCTCTTGTTGCTATTAATATTGACATTCATGGCTTGGCTTGTGAGGGAGGGGATCCACCTCCCATGTATCTTTTCCTCATACTTGCAGGTAAAGTTTCCACTGTGTTGGGGGCCAGAATGCAGAAAGTGGAGGACCATGGCATTCTTCAAAATGTCCTCTCTCTCAGATGTGTTGTTCTCAGAACCTGCCTTCCTGGGGGGGAACTCTCCCCCATCCCTGTAGAAGTGAAACCTCCGCTCAGTGGCATTTCCAGGGGCCTTGCAGATGATTCTTAGGAGATCTCCTCTCATAACCTCTCCCAGTGGTGACTCCACCATCAGCAGTGGTTGGGGAAGAGGTTCTGAACAAGGAAGGGGAAGAAAGAATGGGGATGTAGCAATAAGGACAACAAAAATGGATTCTCCAAGCATTTGTTTTTCCACTGTATGCAGCAAAGCTTGAGATTGTAACCTTCCTACCATGACAGAAAAAGTGGTCCTAGCCAGTTTGACTAGCTGGCAGCCTCCTTCTACCTCATGCTCATCCCAGCCAGATAGATACTCCACCCAGACATCCTATAGGCTACAGGGCAACTGTATGGATTGTACTGATCTCTGGGGCCCACCAGTCTTATGGGACTGCTCACATCACTAGCAGCTGAATAGTCATATCAGATGGGTATAGCTGGTACCCATGTTTAGGCATATGAATTTTCAGGAGGGACAAAGCAGAGAGAGATAGAGAAAGAAAAATCCCACTGCTCACCCTCAATCTTGATCATCAGTTTTTCACTGGGTGGGGATCTGAATGACCTCTGGGCTTTCTGCAGGCTGTAGCTGCAGAAATGTGGCCCCCTATGCTGCATTTGGGAGAGGATGAACTTGTGGGTGTAGTTGTTCCTGCAGCTAAACTCTGATAGTGCCCAGCCGGCCTCACCAAAAAGTTGGTACAAACGCTTCCCAGTGATGGTGGGGGGAGTGGTGCACACCAGCGTAACAGCATCTCCAAGGAAATACTCCTCCTTTGCCTGCAGCACCGAGAGGGATGGAGCAGGGGCTACCACTGGGTTCACTGGTGAATAGAGAAGAAGAGAGGCAGGGCTTCAGTGGGGGGACAAAGATGAGGTGAAATGGGTAGAAGCAGAAGAAGCAAGGAGTAACTCCACAGGAAAAAAAGAAACCAGCTTTTGTTTCAAGGAATAAGATAACAAAACCATAGAGGGGATTTAATTAAGTGGAAGTTTCTCTAGGCTGTGACTCATTTTGTCTCTAACTGAGTCAGCAAAAGCTGGTCACCCACTGCCTTTGGTTGTTATCTGACTGTGTAGGAAGCTGAGGATAAACAAGGGGGAGGCGGCTGTCTAGCTCTTCCCATGCATCTCTCAGGAGTGTTAATGACTCTTTTCAGGTACTGTAGTGATACAGAGGCAAGGAAGGGCAGAGCAGACTGCCCAAATCATTCCCTCCAAGGATTTTGCTTGTTGCTATTGGTTCTTCAACTAGGTATAGATTCTGGGGCCATTGAGCAAAACTTGCAGCTCACATCACTCCAGGTCCAGCCATCCCCTGAATTTAAAGCCCTGTGAACATGCTGAACAGAGTGTCTTCATCTCTCTCTGTCCCCCTGGATGCACTGGGAGTGTCCCACAGTGGGACCCAATGGGACAAAGGAAACAAACCTTCCCCCACTCCAGACAGTTTCATAATACAAACAGAAATGCCTTTTCAAGTGAGATTTTCTAACACGAATTGGCACTTTATGAAAATATCAAATGGGAGGGGGGTGGAAAAGGCAAAGGGTGGAGGGTTACACCCATTGCTGATGCTCTTCTGCAGTAGTCATGTGGAAACCACAGTGCTTGGTCTGTCACCCACAGCTTCTAACCCTACAAAAATATCATCTTCCCACACCCAAACTGGGAGGATCCATTGTGGGAAGAGGAGGACTGAGGATTGTTCTGATGCTCAGGGGGTTTCCAGAGGGATGGGGTATGAACCACTCATCACAAAAGTGTTTTTACTTCAGGTGGGACTTCACTGAAGTGAGATAAAGAAAAAACACTACCAATTATTTTCATTAGTGGGTTCTTTATGGGGTATTGTGAAGGGGAAGAGGCTGAGGACTTCCCAGGTGATCACATCAGTGTGTCCCAAAGCCCTGGATCTGGACTAGTGATCCTCGGGTCCTGTGCCCTAGGCAGTTCAGTCCCTCTATAAGGACACCCTCTCCCAGCTCCCAGGAGCCCCAGAGGTGTTACCTTCCTGATGGACCATCTGGCAGGGTAGGAGCTGCACAGTGGCTGGAAGAGAACAGAAGAGACAAGGACTAAGTGTGGCAGTGCGGAGACGGATGAATGTGGAGAAGGGGGAAAAGGGGGGGTTATTTGGAGAGAGGATATAACAGAGAGGGAAGGAAAGGCAAGAGTAAAGTGGGAGAGGGAGACAAGGAGAGGGGAGGGCAGGGTGGGGCAGGGCATGAGGAAGAAACAGAGAACAGAAAAAGACAAGAATAGAGAGGAAGATGAAAGAGAGGAGGAAAGATAGGCCTGGAAGTCAGAAGAGAGGGGAAAAGAGATGAGGGCAGAACAAAAAAGATATAAAGAGGAACAGAATACAGAAGGCAGAAGGAGAAGGGATAGAGACAAAGGAAAAGGAAAGAACTGAGAATAGAGAAGGGAAGAAAAGAGAGAAGAGAAAACAGGAGAGATAGAAAGATGCATAAAAGAGGAAGGAGAAGAAAAGGTGCAAGGTGAGGAGATCAGTACTCACTGAGGAGCATCATGAAGGGGGAGATTAACATGCCACCGTGGCCCAGCGGGTGCTCAGTGCTCTATACTGGACCGTCCAGGAGAGTAACTTGATGCTTGGTCACTCTGTCCTTCCCTCTCCATCTATCTGACTCAAGTTGGGTGGTCACGAGGGGCAGAGAGAGGAAGTGCTGCACGATTAAGCACACGTCACTGACCACAGCTGGAGACAGGGGGAAATTACACCCCGGACACTGCATGTCTTCAGAGGCATGTGGCAGACTGAGGCAACGTCTTGCCTTCTCTCCTTCCTTCCTCCCTTCCAGAGGCGTGCCTGTATTGTTTCAGCTTTAGCAGCCACATTGGCTTAGTAGTCACTTTGCTCAGATACAATATCGGGGTTGCTGTCCCTGTGGTTTTCACATTTTCAGCGACATTTTCCTCCTCACATGCTCTGGATCATTTGGGGGCATCATCTTTGCCTCATGAACCACAGCCCATCTCATCCATCACTAAACCCAGAGGACAGAAGGGGGTCCGTCTCTACTTTCCCCTGCCTTAGACACCTTCCTCATGACTGGTGATGATTAGAACCAATAGTGACAAGGTCCTTCATTCTTGTTCTTGACTTTCCCAGATGATCAGGCACCTTCTCCTTCCATTTTTCCCCAGTTCCCAGTACGCCTGTGACTGACCAAGTGTGCCATGACTAGACATGTCTATAGTCTAGTGGCCAACTGCAAAATGGGCTAGGAAGGGACATTTGCCAAGAGGCAAATTGTTTCATGTTACACCAGAGCCAGGATAGCATCCTGTTGTACAGGGGCTACTCTTGAATTATTTAGGCACTGCAAAGGACTCTCTTAAAATGCATCAACATCCAGTTAAAACAGTGAACTGGCAGAGTCTGGAGGAGTGGGATTCATCTCCCCTAATAGTGCTTAGACAACACTGTTTTGCTGTGTGATGCTTCCTCTGCCCTTCAGGCTCATGGATCAAAGCAAATGTCCTCTGCATAGGATAGTACCACAAGCCAGTATGGGCAAGACCAACCTTTTTGTGTGCCCTGGGACCAACTTCCCCATTTCTATCAGGCTCAGAAAGATGACGGAAGAGAATGAGAGAAAGAAACATTGGTGGACTTGAAGAGAGATTTACTGACCAGCTGGACAGGGGCATTAACAAAGTGAACTCTGGCTTGAACGTTCAAAGCGAAGAAGAATAGAAACAATCCTTTTCTTTACTTTTGTTGTCTTCCTTTTTGGTTCACTGAGGTGGAGAAAAGGCTGAAAATGAGTGCATTTTTTGAGCAAAGACATGGGCCAAGCAGTCCTGAGATGAAATACCAGTTTAACTGACCAGGGCCAGAGGATAAGCGCTTGTGTCATCTTTGTTGTGGAGCCCCTTCCAGTGAACATGGCCTAGCAAAGAGAGGAGTGAAAGAGTTTCTGGTTAAAACACCTGGTTTTCTAAAAATGGGCTGTCACCAGCTGAAAAGGCTCACAGGAGGCCCCCAAAATGTCCTATGCTTTGTTAGTCAATGTGGTGTTGCCCCCATCATACACTCCAAAGATTAGGGTTAGGGTTGAGGTGATATTGCCAGTCTGGGCTGCCACCATCACACTAGAGCATGCTGCACAGCATGGGTTTGTGGGAGGATGCTCTGCATGCTCAACCTTTTGTGGACTAAACTGTGATTCATGCTTTGGAGGGACTCACAATCTGAAGGCATACTAGGAGCAGGAGCACTCGTCCCTTGACTGCACATATTCTTCTCGTCAGTGTCACAATCTCCTTTCCCCTCAAAAGTATCCACTGATCTTAGCCAGCCTGAATCCTCTTTCCTTCCTTTGCACTCATGACTTACCTCTCCTCCTCTGGCAGATATAGGCAGCCAGCAGCAACACCAGGACCAGAGCAGCTGCAGCAGCTGCACATCCAGTCACCAATGGGATGTGTAGAGACGAAGCTGTTTACCAGATGATTAGGAAAGATAAGCAACTGTGAACCATCATCAAGAGAGCCTCAGTCCATGCATCTACAAAGCCAAACTTTCCATTTTTCCATATTGGTTCCCTCTGCGAGGAAACCCAGAGTTGCTGAGTATGATGTCTTACTCTGGTCCCTATAGATGATGAGGATGCAGGCAGCACACAGTTTGACTAAGTTGCTTCCCTTTCCCCTCACCAAAAAAAAAAAAAAAGGATCTATTACCCCTGCAGTCTTGGGGCCCAGACATGGCATCAGAAGGGAGCGCCTGCCAACATCCTCTCTTAAAACCGTGCTACAACACTGCAGATGTCGTGGGTTATATTTTTCAGCTGTTGTTGCTCTCCTTTTCATGAGGCAAGTAACAGTCTTCAAGGCACATTTTGGGTCTTGGCCCATGGCCCAAATAAGCCGGGGACCATTCTGCAGTGGAATCAGATACGACCACCCTATCTTATGAGCATAAGACTAACAGCATTCCCTGGCCTACTTTATCTTTTGCTCTAGTCTTTATTTTTCATGACTATGGTGGAACTAGACCAAGTGTAAAGCAGTTCAGACATCTGAGTGTGTGAATCTGTCTCTAATGCAACCTGAAGGCATCTATAGTCTTTCTGGTTGTGATCTAGCCTGGGAAAAGCTTGGACTGACTAAAGGGACTCACCTTGCATGGTGACCATCATTGCCTGGCTCAAGGGTGATGGGATCCACTTGCCACTGACTCTCTCCTCGTACCTGCAGGTGAATTGCCCTGTCACAGTTGGTTCAGCTGCTGGGATGCTGAAGAAAGAGTGGTTCCTTGTGCAAGCCTCTGAGAATTGTTCAGTCCCGTCTTTATAGAAGTAAAACTTCCATTCGCCACTAGTGCCGTAGGCTACACAAGTGATAAGTAAGGGCTCCCCTTCCCTCACTTCTCCAGATGGGGGGTTCAAGATCAGATCTGGCTGAGCAGGGGTATCTGATAGAAGAAACACAGAAGATGAGTTAGCAAAAGAAACAGTGGTCTGAGACTCAACCAGAACCTCTGAGTTAAAAGTAAAACTACCCACAGCTCCTTTCCTCAAAGGATGGAGAAAGGTACTTTCACAGGCAGGTGAGGGATATCATTATAGCACTATGTTTAGTGTGTTGCAAACTGAGTACATTTAAGGACACACTGTCTGCTGGAAGACTGCAAAGGGTGAACAAAGGCAAACTTAGAGGAGCAAAGAAAATGCACCTGGAAGGAATGAGACCAACAGACACCTCAGGAATGAGGTAAAACACTTTTAGGATGGTTAGGAGGACTGAAGCCTGCCTCTCTAAGGCCTAATGGGCCCTGGGAGCTTGAGAAGGGTTAAAACAGAGCAAAGGCCTGGGAAACCATGCTATGGACTTTTGAGGGCTAATGCTGACCACTTAGGAAGACTCTGAGGATGAGTTGGGTGATTGAAATTATCCTAAGTTAAAGAGACAGAAACAAGGATAAAAAATGGTGATGGTTTAGACCATTTTTCACAATGGGAAGCTCGTTATGAGAATCTACTTCCAAACCAGTCCTGAATTGGAGGTGTAAATAATTATATCTACTTAGTCTCCTAGAGGTCTGTATGTCTTCAGAACTCACAGTAGACCCTGAAACAAACTTACCTTTCACAGTGACCTCCAGAACCTTACTCTGGGGTGATAGCACCCACGTCCCGCCCACATCCTCCTCAAATCCACAAGTGAATTTCCCACTGAACCTCCTTGGAGTATGCGGGAACAGGAGCTCAGTGAAATTCCCAGGGTTCATGGCAGTGGTCTCTGAGCCTGCCTGTCCTGGTGGGATCTCAACCCCATCCCTGTAGAAGTGAAATCTCAGCCTTGAGTCATCCGTGAAGGCAATGCAGGTGAAACGTAAGGGGTAGCCTTCAGTCACCACAGCAGAGGAAGGATCCACTCCCAGTTCAGGAGCAAAAGGAGGCTCTGGGGAGAAAAGTTTGGAAACAAAAACAAAAACTTTAAAAGGGCAACTGTATAGCTCTGGGCAAGTGGGAGATAACCAGTAGCTGCACAGCTGGAAAACACATATTAGGGGCAGTGGGAGGGAAAGATGGACAAAATGTTGGCTTTCAGTCAACCATCTTGGCCCTGACAGGGCCTTTTGAGACCCAGATGGCACGTTAGGGAATAGCTTTGTTCTCTCCCTCATTGTGCTATTGCGTAGATTGTCTTCATCCCTTTTACTAAGGCATTACCTTTCACAAAGACAGTCACAACACTGCTCGCAAAGGACAGGATCCACCGTCCCTCCACTTTCTCCTCATAGGCACAAGTAAAATTCCCCGTGTGATTTTGACTGCTCTGTGGGATGCAGAGTTGAGCACTCGTCTCTGATGAGTTGACCTCAGATCCAGGGATGACCTCAGCTCCTTCTTTGTAGAAGTGAAACCTATGCTCCACTGTGTTTCCAGGAGCCGTGCAGATGAAGAGGAGGGGGTAGCCCTCACTCACAACTCCACTGGAAGTGTTCAAAGAAAGTGTGGGATGGGGTGGAGGGTCTAAGGGGAAAAGCAAATAGATACTCTTTAGGGTTCAGTTCTTCCTCCCTGTTTTAACCATCTATTTTTCTATTACATAAATCATGGTCTTGAAATACAGCTCTAAAGAGAAGGGTGAGTTCAGAATGAGTAGTTGCAAAAGAGATGAATGCCACTCAATATCCTTTATTAAATATCAAGGAGTCATTGAAGGTCTGAGACTTGTAGGAAAGTATGTGATGGTGGTGTGATGAGGAAATAAAACTGTCAAGAAAGGTGGAGAAAGAAATCTAGAGCGATGCATAGCTTACCTTTGACACTGATGATGATCACTTTGCTTTCCTTAGACCGGACTGGTCTAAGGAGCCGATCTATTATAGTGTATCTGCATGTATGTGACCCACCGTCCTTCGGTCCTGTGATGTTGAAGGTGTAGGTGTAGGCTTTCCTGAAGGTCCGAATGTCCACGGCCCATCCAGTTGTTCCTGAGAACTGAAAGCCCTGTATCTTGTCCTTTGAAGGGGGAGCCACACATCGGAAGGAGACAGTGTCTCCAATGAGATACTCCATTTTCTCTGGGCTCACAAAGATGTTGGGGGGTGCAGGGAGGTCTGGGAAAGAAATTAGACATTCAACTTATAGAAAGATAAATTCATCCATCATAGACCAGAGCAGGCAGCTATCTCTGGCCTTGTGACCAATTGGCGCAGACATGCTGGCTCAGGTATTTGAGGAAAGGGTGAGCTCAGCTTGCAGCAGCCATCCTAAAATAAGACTCTCTCTTCCAAATGATTCATGAATTCACTGGAAGAAACCAGGGTGTATTGCTTTTACTGTCAGCACAAACTGCAGCCATGTTACCCATCCCCTCCCCTCCCCCCCCCCAAAAAAAAGAGCACAGTGAAGACCAGAAGTCTTCTTGGAGTCTAATTTCCATTTTTCTCAGAAAGTGTGCAAGAGATGAAAAAAAGTTTCAGCCAAGTCCCATAAGCCCATGGCATGCCTGCCCCAAATAGCATGCAAAGCAATTGCATGATTCTTTTTTTCTTTTTTTTTTTTTGCCCACATTTAAAGCTTGAAATCAAATGAAATCAGTCTGATTCCTGGAAGACAGCTGCCTGTGACTAATAACAACAGTCCTTTATCTGACGCCAGACCTTTAGGATGTAACCAAAATAGTGTTGCTGCTAATGTAGGGTATAGGAAAGAGTCCTTCTTGACTCATCCTCAGCCCCAGTGTCCTGTTTTGTCAGCACTGCAGGGGATGGGTCAGACTGCGTCCATCCTTAAACCTAATCAGATACTCAGGTATGCTGCCTACATCTTGATTCACACACTAGCTGGAGAAACACAGTTGTGGCAGTTGATGGAGCAGAAGAAAATGCAGGTAGAAGGCAGAGTAGACTCACAATCACAGAGGAGAAGGGCTGGACCAGATGAGGCTGAGGGGTTTCAGCCAGATCCTCCTGGATTTCAACTCACATCCACCCAAAATAAAGCATAGAGCAGTTTGATTGTGAAAGAGGAACAAAGTATTGTGGATGTGGCAGGGGAAGTAGGGTTAGCCACTGAACAGTCAACAAAAAGCTGCCCCCGCCGCCCAACTGCAGCATCAGCAATTTGCTTGTAAACAGTTGGGCATCTTCATGCTCCGCATTGAGAGTTTGCTGCCACTCAGGGGCAGTTAGAATGTTCTTCCCATGTTTCTCTCTATGACCTCATATTGCATAGGTCTAAACTCTCTCCTGGGTTTCCTCCCAAAGTACAACCAAGCAGGTGAGGTGGGATTCTTTCTTTGGATATCTGTTCCAGTTGAACCAGCCCGTTTGCTCCAGTTGGTCTGATAAGCAAAACTCAGTCCCATGATCAACAAGGCAACAACTGTACTGACAAGACACAAACTCATTCTCCTGAAGGTTCATACTTACCCTCCCTGTTTTGGTGGATGGAATGTATTTGCATAGCTCAGATTCTCACTGAGGTTCAGGCAATTCATTTTGCCAGTGGTCTGTTAACTGGGATCTTGCCTGTGGTCTTGTTGACACATGCCACCCACCAGCAGTGGTTCTTAAGTGAATCTGGGTGGGATGTGACCAGGTGGAGCACCTGAAATGCTTGAATCCTTGGGGAAACAGATGTCAAATGGGTTCTTATGTGCCCAGATGTTCAGTTGTCCCAACAGGATAAGGAAATGAGCTACCCCACATCCTCGACCCAAACCCAGAATTGTTACCTGCAGGTGACCCACGCAGGAAAAATATCTGTAGAGATGCTGAAAGACAGAAAGGAAATGAGTGAAAGGTCTGTGGAATGTATGAAGGATGCCACAGAAACTGGAGAGGCACTGGGAAATGGGTGCCAATGGAGGGGGCTGCAAAGGGATGATGGGGTTTATACAAGTGAAACAGTAGAGCAATGCTTTGCAATTGTGTCAGTAGGGATCAAAACTAAGTGAGAGCATAGGAGAAAAAAAGGAAAAATAATACTGATTTATCTACATAGAGGCAAGGCAGAGGGGGAGAAAAAAGAGAAAGAAAGAGAAAGAAAGAGAAAGAAAGAGAAAGGAAGAAAGAAAGAAAGAAAGAAAGAAAGAAAGAAAGAAAGAAAGAAAGAAAAAGAAAAAAGAGAGAAAGAAAGAGGGGAAGAGAGACAGGCAGGCAGACAGACAAAGAAAGAAAGAAAAAAAAGAAGGGAAGGAAGGAAGAAAACTGATACTTAGACAAAACAGAAAGAAGAGAGAAGGGAAGAGATTGAATAGAAATGGTAAAGAGAGAAGGAATGAAAATTTGCCATCCCTAAAAGATGAAAAAAGGAGATAGCAAAAGAAGGAAGAAGAAAAAGGAGAGACAAAAAGAAAAGGAAAAGGGAAGAGGTGACATCTATAGAGAAGAGACAAGTATATAGATGGAGAGAATGTTATATAAATAAGGAGAAAGGGAAGGGAGAAGAGAGGAAGGATGGAATTTTTCTAATTGGTAAAGGAAAGAAACCTAATGGAGAAACAAAGGAATAGTGAGAGGAAAAGCAGAGTGTTATTAAAATGATAGAAGAACACACTGAGTGAAGGACAAGGGCCAAGACAGGCACTCACCAAGCAGAGGCAGAAAATAAGGGGACTCCATGCTGAACCAATCCTCCTTGTATATGAGCTGGCCACCACCTCTCTTTCTGTTACTGTCCACGAAGGGAACAGATTCTTCCTCTTGTTCAACCCCAGTTGCCTGTGTTCCCTCCCCTCCATCACATGAGCAAGGACAATTCACCCAGACAGCTCACTGCTAGGAAAGAGAGAAAGAGAGAGAAAGAGAGAGAGAGAGAAAGGAAGGAAGGAAGGAAGAAGGAAAGAACGAATGAACAAACTAGAAACAACATTTTCCTGACACTTTATGGTCAGCTGCATCAGCCCAATAGTTTCACTTACATTCCCTCTGTTCACTGAACTGGGATATCTGACCATTTTAATTTTCCTCTGCCAGTTAAGACAAGGGAATATTTTGCTTTGGTTCTTTAATTGGGTATGAAGCCATGGGAAATAGTTTGTGGGAGGAAAAACATGGACAACCTTAAACCTTTTTGGGAGAGGAAGCACTGAATCCACATAGGCTGCACAGGTCTCAGCTGGAGATACTGAATTGCCTCTCTGGTTAATGGAGAGAAAGACATAGGGGACAGAGCCCTTCTCATGCCCTTTGTGTTTATCAGTCTCTGCTAACCACAGACCATCATCACTCCATTTTTCTCCTGAAGGTAGTTTAACTTCGCCAAACTAAAACCAATTTTACATGAGCCCTTTTCAGCCAGTGAAATGAAAGTGATGCCTCTGATGGACAATTTGTCCTGGCTACCTTCATAACTTGTTTTATGAGGTGATATTCCCAGTCTAGGAATAAACTCAAGGGTAAATGTGGGCAGGGACCACATTCTGGTAACACAAAGAGTAAGATTCTGTTGCTTCAACATAGATGTCCAGAGCTACTTGAGTTCTTCAGAGTACCCAAGACATCTGCAAAGAGTTGGTGGGTGTGAGGAAGGGCTCAATGGGAGATTCAGCTCTTTCTTGAGCAGCTAGAATATGCTAAGGCATTTCAAATGGGGTTAGAAATCTATGTTCAGCAAATCAATTAGTGCTACATTTGGTGAGCGAAACCCCACTCTAGTGCACATTCCATGGTGATTTGCAAGTGCAGTGGAAAATTAAGAGATAAAACAGGCAATACTTCCTTCCCATCTTCCAGAACAGATGCAGCCCTGCTTTTCACTAGAAGTAGGAAATGCCTCAGTAGTGAGTCAGGTGCTTTTTGGGTTGTCTTCTTTGCTGACTAAGGGCACAAGAACTTCTTTTCCAAGAAGTCATGTAGGCAAGGAGTCATCTGCAATGCTGATTCACTTCCAGAGTCCCAGCACTTAGAGGATCATTTAGAGCTCCCTAGCACCACAGATTGCTATCACCCCTACTAACTTCAGGCAGACACAATCATAGAGGTCTGTGGCCTGGATGCAATTCATCTTGGCCTAAAGCGGATGTTCTTGCTTGGTCGGATGGATTGCACTCTAAAAGAATCGTGTGCTCTCCAATAAGGAATAGCTCATAGAAAAGTACCTAAAATCAGGTAAGGTGGATCTCACACTAGGAGATGGTGAGCTTGACCTATATGCCTCTGCTCTGGTGTCCCAGCCCCCATCTGCATTGATTAGAAGCCTGCCCCTAACTTTATTTGCTCTGCCAAAAATTGTTTGAAGTTTCTCTCCTTCAATATACAGTGAACACAGAGCAAAGTATCTCACACTCTTTCTGCTAGTTCCCCTCTCTTCTCTGTCCATCTACTACCTAAGGTGCTTTGAGTGTTTACATGTCACACACGTGCAACTGAGTTCAATGTGTCAGTAGATATTAGGAATAACCTCTTCCCCTTAGTGTCATCTGCTGATTGTAGGGTTTCCTGACACTGTTGGAGGAAATATGTAAAGTTTTACTTCCCAAATCCTATTCCTGAGGAACTTCATTAGTACACTGAAACTTCCCCTTTCCAGGCAACACTTTACACTGTTCTTCCTTGGCTTTGTTGTTCTCTGTTAGACAGTGATTCATCTCTTCTAATGCTAGTGTTCTAGAAATCAGTTGCCTATGTTTTAGGTAATCATCTAAATCCGCTCTATGAGCAGAAATCAAAATATCTGAAGGACAATTTATCCATGGCTAAAATCAGGGTCCGAGACAGGTGTGATGAATCACTCCTGGAAAGTGTTGATTTCTATCCATATTCAACAGTGAGAACCTATATGCAAAGCATTGGTTGCCTTTTTGAATCGGCTGTAAACAAGAGAGAAAAATCACAGCCTTCTTTAGCTTTCCCAAGTTCACGCTTTGCACCAGGTCAGTGTTTTATTCAAGTGTACACAGGTGAGATCAGTATTTCCCTGGTCTCCAGAGATCCTCACTTCCTTGGTTAATCCATCTCTAGGCAAGTCAAAGTGGCATTTTCCCACCATTCTCACTTATATTTTGGCCTTTTGTTGCTCCTTCTTTCCAGTAATGGCCAAAGCCTTGCAAGATATTCCAACATGTTGCTGTTCACCCCCAATTTCCCCTCCAGAGCTGGAGGACACTGGTGTCCCTAAAGCAATCACTGCCTCAAGCCTCCCAAGGTGTACAACCAAAGACATTAGCCATAAAACCCCCAAGACCTACGCCTGTGACAGAACCCAGACCCACAGTGAACACTTCCTCTAGTAAAACCTGATGCAGAAAACCTCCTTCCATCACCCTGGAAAAAAAAAATCTGAGAGAAGAAAAATATTTCTTGAATAATGATATAATGAAGCTTATTTGGCTTCTAGCACAACTAGGAGACCCAGTCCTGCAGGAACTCACCTATCTGTATTGCTGTCACATGTACTGAATTAGTCAGGGCATGGAAACTGGAAAGCAGCTCTTAGCTGCTCTTGAAACCAAATTGCAGGTCACTAAGACCTAGCATAGTCATTCTCACTGCAGAAATACAGCCCATCCCTGTCAGAGCAAAAAGACACCTTTGAAATCCAGCAGAAAATTCCACTTGAAAAGCATGAACAGAAGATAAGGAAGATGTGGCCACTGATGAAGAGAAAGCTTCCCCACCACCACTGGTACTGGAGCCCAGCTGAGGAGGGAGGCTGCTGAGAAAGAGGATAGCTTTGTGAAGCTGTGTTGTCCTGTGTTGGTGGGTATTCATCTGCCCTTGCTCCCCACTCTTGGATGTCTGGTTGGTGAACAAGGGCATGCAGCTGTGTCTTCCACTTCTGTTGGGATAAATGCATCCTGGTCTTTATGGTTCCCTCCTTTGTTTTTGGGGAAGGGGACTAAATGGGGAGGGAATCTCATGTATAGGAATATCACCATCCCAGAAAACCTCACATCCCTTGGTGACAATGACACTTGTGACCTGACTCTGGGAGATATGATCCATCTGCCCCTTACTTCCTTCTTCTACTAACAAGCAACTTTCACGGTGTTGCTAGGCCTGGCTCATGAGATGCTGAACAAGAAGGTGGATGTAGACTGAACTCTACTGTACAACAGCCTGATCTTCAGCCTCATATCCCCAAGGATAATCTGGACTCCATCTCTGCAGATGTGAAACCATTTCTTGCTGGTATCTCTGAGGACTGTGCAGACCGTAAGAATGTGTTCCCCTCCATCAAAGCTCCAGAGAGAGCATCCAGCTTCACTACCACCTTGGGAAGAAGATCACAGGGGACAATAGACAGGAGGGGTCAGAAGGGACCTTGAAGGCTTTCTCACATAACCTAAAAACATCAACCAGGCAGAATTCATTTAAATAAACATATCTGATGTCTACCTTTGCTCCTATGAGTTATATCCACTCTTTAGGCTCCAGTCATGAGGGGTAGGATTCAGCTGTCTGAAAAATAGGTGGCCAGCAAAGAATATCTATCAATTGAGTAGAGATGAGTAGTCTCCATCTTGGAAGAAAGAAAACTTGAAAGACATCTAGACTAGGAATACCCTCAAAACAGCACCTGGGACATTGTTTTCTTATGCCATGCAGCATTCAGTCATACACTTTTTGCACCAGGATGCCTAGAAGTCTAAAATTAGGAAGGGTTTTGAAAGAGAAAAAGATAAATTTGAGATACAATGGACTTTTAGTGTAGTACAGCATGTTCTTGTGCTCAAGTTCTTAACATCTTATTCTCCCTCACATATGCAAACACACAGGAGGAGATGATAATTTACCAAGTGCTGAGATGTGCACAGGGTTGCTTTTCTGTCACTGTTCTGTTTTCCTGGGTTGTGTTTGAAGGACATCACAGGTGTAAATCCCAGATCTCTTCTTCTCCACCTGCACAAATGGCAGCTGGCCTGAGCTATTGCTAAAAGATGAGTGCCCACTTGGGCCATCCCTAGAAAAAAAGGAAAATGTCTTTCCCTAGAGCTGAGCATCTAAGGATGATGGATTCTTCAGTGACATAGATGGGGTGTGCAGGATCTGCAGCGAACCAAGGCTCTCGGGCAGAATCTAGGGAAAAGCACAGCAATCCAAGATTAAACCACTGTGAGGCTGAGTGACTCCAAGAATAGGGCAATACCAAAATGCACTGCTGCTTTCTCTGAAACTTCAAGATGTCTTTGCAGGAGGCTCAGTCTAGTCTAGGACTGCAGCTTGACAGTGGTTAGTGGAAGATGCTGATGGGACAACTTCTGTTAGGCATGCTGTCCCCAAAACCTGGTGCTGAGTAGGAGAAAGTTTGTGGGACCCTAGCTACCTTTTTCCTGCAGTCCTCATGGTTTAGGGTTAAAATGGACCAGGTCTTCTCTAACCAAATCCTTTTGCCAACCAGTCAGTGGGTTATGATCTACTGTTCTTCAAGCAGCCTGGGATCTCACCTGCTACAGTTACAAAGACTGGCTCACTGTCCTCAGAAGGGATTGCCTGGCCAGACTCGTCTTCAGTATTCACACACAAGTGTCCCATTCTTCCCTGTCTCAGACAAAAGAAAAATTTGATCATCTCCTTTGGGATCTGGGAAGACCTCAGGGAGGTGCCATTGGCTTTGCTGGATGAAGCAATATCCTGCTGCATCCTGGCCCCTGGGAAGGGAACACAGAAGGGTGATCAACTCTCTGGGGAAACTGAAAGGATTTTGGGGTTCCGGAAAGAGTGTAGAGGTTGGAGGAGTATCTGAAATGAAAGCAGAGGAGCAACAAGAAGGGGTGGATTCACCTCCATCCCCAGGCAGTTTGCAATAGGTTTGGGGTTAGCAGGTGCAAATGAACTCCCTCCATTCTAAGGTTTTGAATTTAAGGAGATGCTCATTGACCCAGCAATGGCTAAATCTTCTCAGTGTCCAGCAGGTAGCAAAGAAGGGAAGAAAGGGACCTTTCTGTGAACCTTGCTGGCATCCCCTGTGGAGACAGCTTTCAACAGCAAAAGTTGTAGGAGATAAATCTCACTCCGAATATGGTCACACAGAACAACTCACAATCTCTTAAGGACTAACCCATCACTGATATCTATACAAAGTTGTTGATGCTGGAGAGTACCTCTTCCCCTGATTCATCCCTCAAGTACCAGCAAGTGTAAGGCTCAGCCTTGTTTTCTGAGCTGAGAATTCCAGCCTGCCCAAGAAAACCTTCATGAAGATCTATTCCCCTTTGGGGGTGATGAATTGTTATCCACGGGCATTCTAACCTGGCAGTGAGAAACAGATGAGGATGATATATTCCTATGTGATATAGAGTATGTAGATGTTATAAGGGTTCCAAGGAGAGCACTGGAGTGGGTACAGGGCCTGACAGAAAAATCATGGTTTCATTAGCCATTTATAAAAGATCTATAAAACCTTAGACATGAAGGGAGATTTGCCTTAAATTCTTACTGATATCTCATTAGTGTCAAAGGTTTGTCCATTGGAGTAGAGAGTGCAGGATTTCTGAGTCTCATTTCCTCCTCCTGTTTACCCTATCAGACCCTGTGTTCCCTTCTGAGTCCTGAAATGGCAGCCTTTGAGATCTGTGTCCAGACCATTTGCTTCAACCAAATTTCATCTCAGATGAGGGAAAATCAATTGGAGAGGAGAGGAGAGGAGAGGAGAGGAGAGGAGAGGAGAGGAGAGGAGAGGAGAGGAAGGGAAAGGAAGGGAGGGGAAAGGAAGGGAGGGGAAAGGAAGGGGGGAAAGGAAGGGGGGAAAGGAAGGGAGGGGAAAGGAGCAGAGAGAAGGGGAGAGGAAGGGAGGGGAGGGGAAAGGAAGGGAGGGGAGGGGAAAGGAGCGGAGGGGAGGGGAGAGGAAGGGAGCGGAGGGGAGGGGAAGGGAGGGAAAAGGAGGGAAGGGCAGGGTAGAGGAAGGGAAGAGGAGAGGAAGGGAGGGGAGCAGAAAGGAGCGGAGGGGAGGGGAGGGGAGAGGAAAGGAGGGGAGGGGAAGGGAGAGGAAAGGAGGGGAGGGGAAGGGAGAGGAGGGGAGAGGAAGGGAGGGGAGAGGAAGTGAGACAAGGTTAGGGGAGATGAGGTGACAGGAGGTGAGGTAGCCTCTTGGGCAAGCCTGATTTCCACCAGTTGAGGAACAGATCCATCCAGATCCCGAGCTTAGTGGAGCCATGATTGTGGGACTTTGTTAGGTGTTTTCTGCTCCACCACATCTCCCCTTTATGTTCCAGGGACCATGCTGCTGCAGGTATAGTTGTGGAAGGGGCTAATGTGTGCACAAAGCTTCCTGCAAACCTAAGCATCTGGGTTGACACCCAGCATGTGGTGTAACTCGGCATTCAGAGGGGAAGTTAGCACTTTGAGCTTTATTGCTCATGCTGAGGTCAGGCTGCAGAGCTCTTCCTCATTTACCACAGATGATTTATACCCTCTGGTGCTGGAGCAGGAAGTTTTGGTCTCTGCAATGCTCTCGTGCTGGGAGTCCCTGCTTCTGTCTACTCTTTGGGAATGAATTCTGGCCTAAGGGATCAGATCCCAGGGACGTTTGCTGTGATCCAGCCCCCCCCCCCTTTTTTCCCTCTCCAAGAAATCAGTCCTCTACAGATGCAAGCCAGCATATGTTGGCAGTGCAGGTATTTGTTATCCCTGAACACCCAGCATAGGCAGTCCAGAGGGACAAGGAATTGATGTGCATGTGTGCCCTCCACCCTTCTGGCAGGTCCCACAGTTCAGAGATAAATGCCCAAGGTGCAGTCATCTGCCACAAAGGAGTCTGAATTTCAGGTGAAAGTAAGAACCAGATTTAATGATAACATTGTAGAGTTACATGTGCGGTGGAGCAGATGCACACACACACACACGCACAAACACACGCACACGAACACACACACACGAACACACACGAACACACTCTCCAGGATGGAGGATAGGAAGATGCATCTTTTGATGAAACCCACACCGCAAAGACACAACACCCAGCTTTAATCAGAGAAACGTGAGACAGGTTTGAAAGCACAGAGGAGAGAAGCAGGCCAAGTAATTTCAGCTCAGCATTCATCACTCTTGTCTTTTGGGGACGCTGATGCAGGCAACATGGAATGAGGCAAGGTCCTAGGGCATGGATTGCCTTTTCTAAACAGGGTAAAAAAAACCTTTGGGGATGTTTCTTCTCTTCATATTGTTATTCCATCCTGAATCTCTCCTCCAGATCTGCAAACAAGGGAAGCAACAGCATCTGAAATTGCTTTCTTTAGTCTCAGACTTCTAAGGGAGATAAATTTGGGGGTCAAATGAGGAAGAAGGGTAAAGAGAGATCCTGTTCAAATTCTCTGGCCAGAACATTCTCCCCCAAAAGTTTTGAGCAAGTGGATTTTTTTTTTTCTTTTAAAGTAATGTGAAATAACAAAGTGGATCATTTTTGGCAAAGAAAATAAAGTCCCAGGATTATAAGAATCAGTGTGTCCTAATGAAAATACAGTATTTACCTCTTCTCTTCATCAGACAGTGGGAGAAGAAAAAGATGAGGCCATTGATGGTAAAGAATGAGCCACCCACAACAATCTCTCGGATCCAGCTGATTTTCTTGCCTGTGTGGGTGAGGAGAAATCAATGGTGATTTCATCATTATGCAGTATTTCCCCCCCCAATAGAGAAAATTCATCCTCCCATAATCAAAAATCTATAGCTTCTATTCCACCCACATATCAGAGGGAATGAGGTTATGTTCCCTCCAGATCTTCCACCGCAAATTCCCAGACCAGAAACATTGGGAATGGGTGTGAGAGTCAGTGGATCTCCAGATTCTGAAAACGTATCAGCCAGCAGCTGTATGGTCCTATAAATAAGAAGCTAAACTGTGTTGGCCACCCTACCATACACTTATAATCTGCTGTACTGGTTCTTGGGAGATTGGTTAGCAAGTAATCCTCTTTGAAGCTATGGCGCATATCCCCACTGGGTAAAGTTACATCATCCTAGACAGATGTGATCCTTATAAGCCTTATAAGGTGATGAGAAGCTCTTTTCATTGAGATTTTTCCAGTATATCCCATTCTTTTGGTAGATAAACACATGAATGGGTATGGCAATGAGCTCATTTAGGGATGGATAGGGAGACTGAGACAGGCAGAGATAGATGTTCATATGACAGGAAGGGACGGAGATGAGATCCATGAATGAATTCACAGACAAGTGCATGGAGATGAATTAACTGATGATAGATCAGTAGTTATTAGACCCCCTAGTGTGCAAGATTTTAAAAACTCACTTTTCACATAGACATGGACCCAGCGACTCTTCTCTGAGCGAACAGCACGTCTAGACCAAAATACAAAATAGGCACAACTGTAAGACCCAGAGACCTCCTCTCCTGTGATCTTGAGATTGTAACTGTAGTTTTTAATGTTTGATACTGGGATAGAGATTGCAAGTCCAAAGTCCCCGTAGTACTGGATTTCTCTAACATAGTCTGGAGATGAGGGGACAGAGCAGAGCAGCTTGACATAGTCCCCAGATATGTAGACCTGTTGCTGAGGATCCAGGGACAAAATTGGAGCCATGGGAGCATCTGCAAAAAAAATTAACAAAAAAAAATTAACAAAAAAGCCCTGCTAGCTATTGACACCAGACCCTGAGCAGATGAAGCCCCCACAAAACCCACATATGATGAAGGGAATAGAAGGATATTAATTATTCCTTTCCACATTACTGGGATGAATATACATCCTTTAACCACAAAATACCTTTTTGGGGGGAGGTCATTCTTAGCTCTTTTTTTCTATGCCGTTCTTAAACCATGAGCAGCAGAAAACAGTCCCACAAGTCTCAGAGACAATAACTCAGATCAGCTTACCAGGCTTCATTGAGGTACAGAAAATATGTATTTTTATATAGCCTGTGTGAGAAGGCATGTGATACACCCACAACCACAATGAAAGCATTATAGTTGATAGGTGTTAAAAGACCTCTTGGATGTGGCACAACTTCTGAAGCCACTGTTATGCAGTCTTATTCCTGCTTTCTGGAAAAAAAAAATCCAGTAGCATGTAAAGACATTTTGAGAAGGCATGGACTCAAAGTCAGAGCAACTTCATTTTGGATTGGCAACCAAACGATGGGGCCACTCTGCAAGGACATGGTCTAATGGGAGATGTGCAGTGAATGGGGTGATTGTACCGAAGTCATACCCACAAGAGAAACATACCCTGCACCTTAACTGAAAGAGGAAGGCTCCTATTGGAAGAGATTTCTTGTCCAGAATCCTCCACCCAGTACATGCAAGTGTACTCTCCACTGGACGCTTTTGCAGCTGTGAGCTGGAGCCAGGCAGCTGTGTGGCGATAGGGTGCTCTCTGATAGATTTGGTCCCCACTTTGGTTGAAGAACCAAAATCCACCTATTGTCCTCTTTGTTGGAGCCAAGCATATCAAAGCTACACGCTCCCCTTCATGATATACCTGATAACTGGGGTCCGTGGAGAGCGTGGGGACTGGCAGAGGGTCTAGAAAGGAAAGCAAAGATTTAGAGAATGGGAGGGAACCCTCAGAGAGGAAAAAGAAGATGATACACACCCCTTTCCATCTTACAAGATGCATCTCAATCCTGCTGAAGGCTCACCTTCCTTTTGGACATCTTATGACAGGTAAAACTGTACTCACCCACAGATAATGCAGCAAACCGGAACACCTGGAGGAAGGCTGCAAGAGATGGACATTGAGAGCTTTGTGAAGACAAGACAGAAGAGGCTGCTAAAAGGAGAGGAAGAAAGTCACTTACACATCAGATGAAGAAGGAAAAAGAGCACCATACTGAGCAAAACTCTCCCAGAGAACAAAGCTGGGCACCTGGCCAGGCTGTATTTCAGGACCCATGAAGTCCTGCCCCCTTTGGCATTCAGTCAAGCAGGATATGCCTCCCCAGTGCCACATGTTCATACTGTTCATGGTTGATTTCTATGTAGCCATGAGATGGAAGATCAAGATAGATGACAGAGTAAAGCCAAGAAACGGAGTCCACTACGTAACAGTCACACCATAGATTTTGGAGAGGGCATGATACTGCCCTCCCATACCATGTGCCTCATGAATATGTTTCTCTGGATGGATGTCTGCCTCATCCAGAGGTAGGTACTGTGCTAGTCCATTTATTCTCCTAGTGACCCTATCTGGCATGGTGAAGGTTTCCTTTCTGTCAGTAGGGCTACCACTAGTGAGTTTAAATCTTAATGACCAACCTTTCATTCTACACCCACCCACCCATCTATCCATATACACACCCATCCACCTGCTTCTTTGTGTCCATCTATCCCCCTGCATTACTACTCAGCTATACTTATTCATCTGTACTACTCAGTTACTGCTGCTCTCTGCTTTTGGTTCAGTGTTTCTGAACACAGACTCACATATCCACCAGTACAGGTACATGCAGATACTGAATTTGTGAAGACCGCTAAGTCAATATGGCGCTCTAGCCAAAAGCACCCAAAATATAACCTGAAATGTCCTAAAATTCCACCAGTTAGGCAATGAAAAAAGTGTTCCACCTGCAAATGCAATCACCTTGGGGTTGATCAACTACCTGTGGATTCAGCCTGTGGATCAGCCTTGGAACAAATTTCTATCACGTCTAACATCTTCTAAAGACTTTCACCCAATGGCCAGCCTCTTCAGAAAATTCTGCATTGAAGGCACCTGTTCCTTCAAAACCCAGCTATTAGCACTTGAGTGTCTTTATTCCATGTTTAGGCTATTCATCCTTAATGCAGTAAAGTGGGATTCATTCAGATTCAAGCTGAGAAAAGCAATTCAAGTGCCTAAATGAATGCTCAGTGCCATTTTCAGCTTGCTCAGATATATTGAACAGAAATGGATGATACAGCAACCTTCAGAGATGATGAACAACATTAACTATTAGAAGTAAAAATTACATTACTGGGAGGAAGCAAAAGAGTTTATTTGCAAATATAGATCAAAAGGGCTTGGTTCAGGAAGGGCAGATGATTTCTGACTGCTGTTTTAACTGCAGAAAATTGAAAAGAATTTAGGCATCAGTTTTTGATGAATCCACAGAGATTCCATATACCGATGAGGCCACCCCAGTAAAACCAAATACAAAACTCAGCATGTCCCTGAATTTATCTTTTAGCTACATGTAACATGTGTTCAACAAGATTATTTCTTCTGTTAGAAGTGACTTTCTGATTGCTGGGCAATTGATTGATATCAGCACTGGGAAATTATATCTTGAAATTTAAAGAAATGGTGCTGATGTGCTTTTTAAGGGATTAGGAAGGAAGTGAGATCACATGGGTTTTAGCAGGGGAGGAAAGACTGCTTGAGCTGGGGTATAAGATACCTTGAGGTCAGGGTCTAATTGCCAGCTCTGAGAGGTAATGGGATTGATTGGATTACAGTTGATGAGGGTCTTAGGAGCCAAGATACTGAGGTTATCTCCCCAGGCCTGGGAGAGGAAAATCATTACATTAACACAGCACAAGATATTTGTGTAGGACTTCCCCTCTGCCTGAGAAGAAATAAGGCTGACTCTGATCTGATATTTACCTCCAGAATCGGTTGGATGTGTGCTCATGACCACAATTCTCTGAATTCCATTTGGGTTTGCGCTCAGATTTTCTCTGGCCCTGGTTAACTCCTCCCCTCATCTCTATTATCTTTATTCATATTCTTTCTCCTCAATCCTGCCAGTGAGGGGGATGGATGAGAGGAGGAGGAGACGGACTCTCCAAGTTAACAACTGGCTGCACCACTGGTGTTGGCAACAGGGTTTTGGTTTCTACGACCATGCGACCCTGTTTGAAGAGCGACAACTGCTGGGGAGAGATGGGATCCACCTCACGAGGCGGGGCATGCGGGTTTTTCCCAACAGGCTGGCCAACCTGGTAAGGAGGTCTTTAAAACAGGAAAGATGGGGGAAGGGGAGAGTTATAGAAACAGGGTAGTTGGCAAAACGTGCCTCAAGTCGGGATGCCTCCAGCAGGTGCATGCAGCCAGGGAAGTGCGCATGGGACATGGTTATGGAGGATCCTCTTGTATCCCTCCTGGGAAACCTGCATGCTCAGTCACCTCTCTGAAATGCCTGTACACCAATGCATGCAGCATGGGGAATAAACAGGAAGAACTAGAGATCTGTGTGCGGTCGCAGGGCCATGATCTCATTGCAATTACAGAGACATGGTGGGATAGCTCACATGACTGGAGTGCTGTCATGGATGGCTACGTGCTTTTTAGGAAAGACAGGCCAGGAAAGCGAGGTGGTGGAGTTGCTCCTTATGTGAGAGAGCAACTGGAATGTATGGAGCTCTGCCTAGGGGTGGATGAAGAGCAAGTAGAGAGCTTATGGGTAAGGATGAAAGGGCAGGCTAGCACGGGTGACACTGTTGTGGGTGTTTACTACAGGCCACTTGATCAGGAAGAGGAAGTCAATGAGGCCTTCTACAGAGAGCTGGAAGTAGCCTCATGATCCCAGGCCCTGGTTCTCATGGGGGACTTCAACCACCCTGATATCTGCTGGAAAGACAACACAGCTAGGCACAAGCAGTCCAGGAGGTTCCTGCAGAGCAGTGAGGATCACTTCTTGACACAGGTGGTGGAGGAGCCAACAAGGAGAGGTGTGCTGCTGGACCTCGTACTAACAAACAAAGGACTGGTGGAAGATGTGAAGGTCAGGGGCAGCCTTGGCTGCAGTGACCATGAGATGGCAGAGTTCAGGATCCTGCGAGGAGGAGGCAGGGCAATAAGTAGGATTGCAACCCCGGACTTCAGGAGAGCAAACTTTGGCCTCTTCAGGGACCTACTTGGAGGAATCCCATGCATTAGGGCCCTAGAAGGAAGGGGAGTCCAAGAGAACTCATTAATAGTCAAGCATCACTTCCTCCAGGCTCAAGAGCGGTGCATCCCTATGAGTAGGAAGTCAAGCAAAGGAGGCAGGAGACCCGTGTGGATGATCAAGGAGCTCCTGGCAAATCTCAAACAGAAGAAGGAAGTATACAGAATGTGGAAAGGGGACCAGGCCACTTGGGAGGAATATAGGAACGTTGTCAGAGTATGCAGGGATGCGACGAGGAAGGCTAAGGCCCATTTGGAATTAAATCTGGCAAGAGATGTCAAGGACAACAAGAAGGGCTTCTTCAAATACATCAGTAGCAAAAGGAAGACTAGGGAAAATGTGGGCCCTTTGCTGAATGGGTTGGGAGCCCTGGTGATGAAGGATACAGAGAAGGCAGAGTTACTGAATGCCTTCTTTGCTTCAGTCTTTACTGCTCAGGCCAGCCCTCAGGAATCCCAGACCCTGGAGGCAAGGAGAAAGTCTGGAGAAAGGAAGACTTTCCCTTGGTGGAGGAGGATCGGGTTAGAGATCATTTAGGCAAACCTGACACCCACAAATCCATGGGCCCTGATGGGATGCACCCATGAGTGCTGAGGGAGCTGGCAGATGTTATTGTTAGGCCACTCTCCATCATCTTTGAAAGGTCATGGAGAACAGGAGAGGTGCCTGAAGACTGGAAGAAAGCCAATGTCACCCCAGTCTTCAAAAAAGGCAAGAAGGAGGACCCAGGGAACTACAGGCCAGTCAGCCTCACCTGCATCCCTGGAAAGGTGATGGAGCAGCTCATCCTGGAGGCCATCTCCAAGTATGTGGAGGACAAGAAGGTGATCAGGAGTAGTCGGCATGGCTTCACCAAGGGGAAATCATGCTTAACTAATCTGATAGCCTTCTATGATGGAATGACTGACCAGGTAGATGAGGGGAGAGCAGTGGATGTTGTCTACCTTGACTTCAGTAAGGCTTTTGACACTGTCTCCCATAACAGCCTCATAGGTAAGCTCAGGAAATGTGGGTTAGATGAGTGGACAGTGAGGTGGATTGAGAACTGGCTGAATGGCAGAGCTCAGAGAGTTGTGATCAGCGGTGCAGAGTCTAGTTGGAGGCCTGTAGCTAGCGATGTCCCCCAGGGGCATGGACTGGCTCCAGCCCTGTTCAGCTTCTTCTTCAATGACCTGGATGAAGGGACAGAGTGCACCCTCAGCAAGTTTGCTGATGATACCAAACTGGGAGGAGTGGCTGATACCCCAGAAGGCTGTGCTGCCATTCAGAGAGCCCTGGAGAGGCTGGAGAGGTGGGCGGAGAGGAACCTCATGAAGTTCAACAAAGGCAAGTGCAGGGTCCTGCACCTGGGGAGGAATAACCCCCTGCACCAGCACAGGTTGGGGGTTGACCTGCTGGAAAGCAGCTCTGTGGAGAAGGACCTGGGAGAGCTGGTGGACACCAAGTTAAGCATGAGGCAGCAATGTGCCCTTGTGGCCGAGAAGGTCAATGGTATCCTGGGGTGCATGAGGAAGAGTGTTGCCAGCAGGTCGAGGGAGGTGATCCTCCCCCTCTACTCAGCCCTGCTGAGGCCACATCTGGAGTACTGTTTCCAGTTGTGGGCTCCCCAGTACAAGAGAGACATGGCAGTACTGGAGAGAGTCCAGCAGAGGGCTACGAAGATGATTAGGGGACTGGAGCATCTCTCTTATGAGGAAAGGCTGAGAGAGCTGGGTCTGTTTAGCCTAGAGAAGAGAAGGCTGAGAGGGGATCTTATCAAGGTATACAAATATCTAAAGGGATGGTGCAGAGAGGATGGGGCCAGACTCTTGTCAGTGGTGCCCAGTGATAGGACAAGAGACAATGAGCACAAACTGAAACACAAGAAGTTCTGTCTGAACATGAGAAAAAACTTCTTTACTGTGAGGGTGACAGAGCACTGGAAGAGGTTTCCCAGAGAGGTTGTGGAGTCTCCATCCTTGGAAATATTCAAAAGCCATCTGGACAAAATCCTTGGAAATGTGCTCTAGGTGACCCTGCTTGAGCAGGGGGGTTGGACTAGATGATCTCCAGAGGTCTCTTCCAACCTCAACCATTCTGTGATTCTGTGATAAATAATGAACTGAACACAAAATATCCCATCTCCACCTCTCCCATCTGATATATATAGACAAGTGTCGCAAGTCATTCAAATGCAACTGGAGGTTTATAAGTACTGACCTTTGATATCCTGCTTAAAAAAAGCTTTTGACTTCTTCTTTGCATCTAAATTTCCAAGAGATATATTGGGACCACAATGCAAAATAGAAAAGAAACTCATCAGTCTTCTGGGGTTTTTTTGGTTTGGTTTGGCTTGTTTGTTTGTTTGTTTCTCCCTACTAGGTTTAAAAAAAAATACTTCCAGTTATTAAACACTAACAGCCTCTTTGTTTAGTCCTATGGCACTGGTGTGAGCTCCCAGAAGTCATGGAGCTGTCAGTATATCCATCTCCGTCTTTCTCTTGACGGAGAGAGGGCAGCACCTCCCGAAACTGTTTGTTTCTCCCTTTATCCTCCCTGGAAAAACAGCTTAGACTTGAACAACCTGTGGGCGATACAAGTGCCTTAATTTTGGCATTGACTTCTGTTATAGATACCCTAGAGATTTATCTTGCCTGAGTTTTGGTGTGTCAATCCAAAAGTAGATACCTATATTTCATCCCCTGAATCTCTTTCAGCTCCCTTCCTGGCATCTGAAATAGCCTTAGATCTATGTCTAGACATGGAAACTGCTTGCCAAAAGCAGAAATAAGGCTTCACCCTGCTTCTCCCAGCTTCTTTTATGTACATGTTGACGTGCCAATGCTCTGTGCTGCGGGAAAAAAAAACCTTCTCAGACTATCCTATGACACCATCCAAGCTTAAGTGACACAGGACTACCTTGCAACTGCTGATCACATGGAAACACAGGGTAAGGTCTAAGCAAACACTAACTTGTCATAGACCCTGGGTCTCTGTGGAAATAATTCTGGGAGTACCAGGAGTGGGGAGGGTAGGAAGAGACAGCAGTGAGGAGCCAGGTCCTGGGCTCAGCAGTATGAGCACGATGGTGGACTATTGATGTGAATGATGCAGTTGGATGATGTGTTTTTGCTGTTGTTAAGTCAGAGGCAGTAGATCTAATCAGCTGCTTTCTGCTGAGAAAAAAAGTCTTCTGCATGTGGACCACATAAAGGTAGTGTCCTTTGTTGAACCAGGTGAGATACATAGAGGAAGAGGCTGTGTGTGTTTGCATGTACCTCCTTTTTAACCTCCACTGATGAGGCTGAAAATTTACAGCCTGAAAGGATGTGACATGGATGCTGAGCAGTTTAAGTCCTGGAGCACAGTGTTGGCCGAGGTGGGTCTTTTTCAGATAGATCATCTCTCTGTTTCATCTGTCACAGACTAATCTGATCCTCAAACCAGAAACCAGCTACAGAAAGGAAGCAGAATGACTGCTAAGATCTGATAAGCTTCTACACCAGAAAGAAAATGACAGAGCTATTATTTAACAGTCAGATCCATTTGCCACAGGTAAGATCATGTGCTGGAAGCCTTTCCAACTCCACCATAGCAAAGAGTTTTCAGTTAGCTCCTGCAGCCATTCTCCCTCTCCAGAGAACACCAGTGCCCTGCTAACAGACCCTCTTGTACTAATCCACCAGATCCCACAGCAGCAAGAAATACATTCTGGAGGTTGAATGAGCACAGCCTCTGTCCATTGAAACAAGGGCCTTAATGATTGCAGACATCCTCACTGCACTGCTCCAGAAGAGGATTCTCACCCTTTGGGACTGCAATACCCATTGTTTCTTGCAGGATCAGTTAGTCTCAGGGTGCTCCTTCCACTTCAGGTCACCAGAATGTCAATGAAATAAAAATAATGTCTTGACCATTGTACCTGTTTTCTTTTCCCCAAGTTAATAAACAGCTCCCTAGAAAGACATAAATGCATATAATTATCTGCAGACAGATAGAGGAGTTAGCTAAACCCAGAAAAATCAACTTTGAAGTTAATGTCCATTTCAAAACATCACTTCTTGGTTAAAAAGAGATAATAATATGATCTAAATTACCATCTCCTAGTGCTGAATAAGAGGTTGTCTCTCCCCAGCCAGTGTTCAGCCTCAGCCACATTTACTCCCGTCCCCACTTTTATTCTGGAACAGAATTCCCTATTTAATAGGATGTACATCATGATAGAGTTAATTGTTCATGAGGTTCTTTATGTTTTTTCAGTCTCTTCCTCTCTCTCTTTGTCCCTAGGCATTCTGGATTATAAATTCCATTTGACATTCTTCCTCACTTGCCTGTGGTTTTGTTCCCTGCCACCACTGTCTCAGCATGATTCTTTGTGGATAGGATCTCTCTCTTTTTTTTCTTTTTTTTGGGGGGGAAGCATATCCTCCCCACCTCCAATCAAATTTCATTCCCTGGGGACAAAAGTCATTCCCCAATAGATTTTCATATTTATCATTAGCCAGTAAGAAGTTGGATGCTCAGTGAAAACTAGCCTTTCTGTTTCCTCCTGTGCTCAACTGGGAAAGAAAAATAGTGCTGGGAAAGAATATGTTCAGCTGACTTGCTATGGTTCCTTTGGATTGTCCTTGGGTCTGTAATAGCATAGCATTAATAATCAGGCAATTTCAGCAGAAAAATAGACAAAAGAAATATAAGTTTGATTCCTGCAAAGCTGCTGCAGTCTACCTTTTCCCAAAGGGAGACAACAACCTTTTATGGACTATTGTGTTTTCAAGGTCTTTTGTAGTTTGTGTTACACAAAGCAGGATTCAAAAGGTGTTAGGAGATGGCTACATAGGCCAATTTCCCCAAGCTGTCCATCATCTCCTGGGAAAGAAACTGAACTGGATGCAACTTTGCTTACCATTCTGATAAAGTTTTAATGGTCTGTACAGAATAGCTCCAAGGAAGGTGAATCTTCTGGGGAGCTCCTGAGGCATGCAGCAGTCTGTAAGCTGGTATTTGTTGCAGGCAGTAGACTTCCTGGGTTTGTAGATGGGGTTGTGGTGGAATCACAGCTACAGTATTGCATGCTTTAACAGTGGGAGTGGTGATGGAAAGCAAAATGGATGTCAGGGAGACAGACTGTCTTTATTTAGCTTTGTTTTACTTAAGCAGTATCTTCACGTTTCCATACATCACATGAGCTATGTTTTGCCCTTTGATTTACGGGACTTTCTTGAGTGCTGCAAAATCTGTGACTGTATATGTGATTTCTGAGTCATGCAGAGAAGACAAACAGGCATGGAAATGTGGAAATACTCAAGATAACCTCCTTCTCATGATGACAACAGTCCTCTATTCCCCGGGTATCCCATCAAAATCCCAGACCAGATCCCTACAGACTGCTCCACGAGCTAAGACTCATGTACATTGCATTCTCCATCTGAGGCAAACCATGATAAGCCGCAGCAAATTCTCACAGGATTTTGACTTTGTGAAGGCTTAAGATTTGTCCAGGATTAACCCATCTATGTTTACAATATTAGCTAGTTTAGCAGCAGGATCAATATAGACTAACTTGTAATTCCTACACTGATATATCAGTATTTCCTGCAGTCTTCCTATCTCCCACTGAAGATGCCTCTCTCCCCTCAGGACTGTCAAGGGATGCTAAGCAAATTATAATCATGATCTACACATCTCAGATAAGGCCTTAACTGTGCTGCAATAAATCCAGTCTTCAGATTCTAACAAAGATTAATTTTATTGCCTGTATCTTTTTTGCTTCAGGATTTCTTGGTCCAACATTATAATATGCTTGAGCCATTTACATAAAGTTTTCTTCTGGGTCAGCTTGGCCAGTGCTTCTACAAGGCCTTGGAGCTGAAAAAGAAACAGAGCAGAAGTTGGGAGAAACTCTGGTGAGTTTCTCAAGAGTTGCAGATCCTTCTCTCTCCTTTCTCTGCCTTCCTTTTTTCCTGCAACAATACCATCCAAAAGCAGAAAATATTTCAGCCGAAGTCAAGACAAACCTAGTTACAAGTAGTATATCACATAACCAAGAGATCATCATTCTCAGGAAAAGACTCACAGTGGAATTCATCCTAAGAATGAGAAACTGGGTTCCCAAAACCATCACCAAGGGAGTGGAAAAGGGAAATTTTCCATAACTCAATCTTTTTTTTTTCTTTCAATCCCTCTCTATGCATGCCCTCAGAAAGTCTGGCTGCCAGGAAGTATGTTATATCAGAGATGTAAGATAAAATGTTGTCTTCCTTCAAATATCCCATATCATAATAATTCTCTATTTGTAATATTTTTACCTAGAATACAGACAGACACAGGCTGGTTCCAGTTTTGTGGGATCCACCTCCCAATCATTTTCTCCTCATGCTAACAATTAAATACACCAGTTGGCTGGTATTTGCCTATGGGATTGGGAGCACAGCCAAAGCCCTCAGACTGGCTCCATTCCCCCAGTACTGATCTCAGACCCCATGTTACCAGTGATGGTCTTAGCTCTGTCCATGTAGAAGTGAAACATCCTCTTTCAGGCATTCCCAGGGCCTGTGCAGGTGATAAGCAGTGGCTGGCCAGCACTGAGATCCCTGTTATGGGATCCACAATGATGGAAGGCTGAGGAGGCTCTGCTGGGAGCAGTAGTGAAGAAAGGTGGGATAAAAGGTCAAAGTTGATGTTCCTACCTGAGATTTGATCCTCATTTAGCATGTGGAAGAGAAGATACAAAGGAAAGGTGGACTGCAAAAAGCTCAAAGTTCAAGGTTCAGAAAGAGGAGATTATTTCCCTCCCTCCATATTTCCCATTCCCCAGGAGTCACTTCAGCTCCTGCTTAATTTCTGTTACCTTTGTTCATCACTAAATGAGCAGGTCAGTTTCATCTTTTTTTTTCTTCGGGAATGTGTTATGGGTTGGCTCAAGAGAGGATTTATTTCTCCAGTGGAGCTGGAAAACCGAAAACAGAGAAGTGAGAAGACGAATCAACGCATTTTAACAAAGTAAATCCACAGCTCCAGGATTCTCAACACTTCATGAGCCATTGGGCTTAGAGGAGTTTGAAATGGAGAGGCATTAATGTGACTAGCCAGTATAAGCAGTAGGTAGGTTTCTACAATGAATATCATCATATGTGAGCACTCTTAATTTAATAACATCATCCAGAAGCAAACAAAAGTAAAGATTAACTTGGGGGGGAAGGCCGGGGGGGGGGAGTGGTGACAAAACAAAACATAGAGCTCCAAACTTCTCAAAAAAAAAAACAAAAAACAAAAACACTGTTCTGGCATTTCTACCCACTGAACAGCAGAGCAAACAGCAACTTGCCACAGAGACATAGATAATGTTGCTGTTCTCAGATATGAGCTCTCAGTCAGCTTCCATAGGTGTATACACACATCTGTATGATATTTCAAACTCCATCTGAGTTGTGCTCTTTACCTTTCCTCTGCCATCACCACTGGGAATTATTCTAAAGCTCTGTTACAATGATTGTTAAAAACTCATTATCTTGGTGCCCTTCCCAGCCCAGGAGCTAAGCACCTTAGGTGACATACTCTCCTAGGAGAAGCATAGGAGCATGTGGTGGATCTAGAGCAAGAGAAAAGGGTTGAGACAGAGGGAAATACCCCATCAGGGGAGGTGAAGAGCAACACACAGTCACCTATGATTATGATTCATAGTACTCCTAGCCCATGAGGAAGGAGTGCTCATATGGGGCTTGGGGCTTGGGGATTATCTATCCTATCATACTCTGCAGGAGATGGAAATCCCAAACTGAGTTCCAATTGCAAGCAAATGTTTCAGATGGGCTGCAGGGCCCACATATAAATCAATGGTGGGATTTGAGATACTTGTGGATATCCAGGAAAGGAGTATGAGGCATGACCGTGATGTTGGACTTCTAGGAAACCCACACCAAGCATCAGACAAAGCCTAGGGAACACCAAATATCACTAGATACCCATGTTTGGACAAAAGAAGCCAGAACACTGCCTTCACTGAACACCAGATGCGTGGGCAAGCATCTCCATGGGAGCCAGGAGTTGAAGATCACTTTGTATGTCAGGGGATCATGGATCAGTCTCCGCACCAGGAGCAGTTAGTGGGGATGGTAAATAAAAAGCAGGGGATACAGGTGATCAGTTTTCATGCTGGAATGGTCTCTGGAAACCCACAGGAATATCTGTGGACACACAAAGTGCCACTGGATGTGTAGGTTTTGGCAAGAATATCCTGCCCTTGGTCTGGGATCAGAGAGGGAGAGAGAGAGACTGTTGTTTATTAGCAGCAAAAAGAGAAATTAATGACTGCAAAAGCTATGTCTGTAACCCCAAGGCTAAAACCTTTTTTTTGGTGTGTTGGTCCTACGCTTTTGGAAATAGAGCTGTGTTCTCCTTTGGAGAGCTAGCACTAGCCACCCAGTATCTGACTGACGTACAGCATTAACTCCTACATAGACTCCTTTCAAGAAGACCTGGGAGGATGCCTTAAAACCATGGCTTAATCCGCTATCCGTGGAAAAACCTTTCTGTGGGATTTACCCTATCTGTACTGAAAACCTCTCTTCTTTCAATTGTCCCTCTGCTCCACATCTCTAGTCACTCCTTTCAAATTAGGCTTCTAAAGTAGTTAAATGAGATTGGAGGAAACAAGGGAGAGAAAAGGGGCCATAGGTAGCACTGAATGTCAGAGGAGCTGACAAGTGTCAAACACAGGAAGAAATCTTCTCTTATTTCATCTATAACAACCACGATGGAAGAACAGAACTATTATCCAGGGCAGGGAACCTCTCCATTGCTGGTTGCAAGCTGAATCCAAATTCCCAGCCCTGTTAAAAGGCTTTTTTTTTTCACTAACATGCCAGAAGAGTGGCTTAGGCACCAAAGGCACTTAAAAAGCCAAGCTTTTCCTGCTATGACTGCCTTCAGCATCACTTCTTTGCTAAAGGAGAGGGATTGGATCAACATGCCTTGGTAACAGCACTTCTCTAATGAGACCTCGTTTGGCTGTAAAAGAGCCTGAGCTGACTGATTCAAAGAAAAATGTCTATTTGAATTACATAGTCCCCAACTCTTTTGTGAGATCCCAGCAGCAAAGTCGGGGGGGGATAAACAAGAAAGGAATGAACCCTCTTATGTGACATGCCACCTTTATAGAGATAGAGACAGCTAGGAAGGAATTTACTCCACATCTTTTCTGGCATCATCATTTATTCAGATAACTCCATACCCCACATTAATGCTGTGCACTCATGTGCAATTATTGCAGGAAAAAAACTACCCAGTATCATATGTGTACATGTGTTGGAGTCTTAATTAACGTGATTCATCTAATTCTCCCCAGAGCCTTTTCCTCTGTATAAGGAAACAAACAAAACACCAGTTGGTATTAAAGCATTCCTGGGCACTTCCAGGTCATATTTTAGAAATTTACAAGTTAGTCTTAGGAGTCTCCAGGATGATTACTGCAGTTATTAAAAATAAATAAATAAATAAGTCTATTTTTGTGGATGCTGTATGTACAAATATCCCTCTTACAGAGAGAAAATCATAGTCTGCTACAGCCACATTATATCTCTTTTGGACCATTGGCTTGTAAAGGACATGAATTCTCTCTTAACTCCTCCTACCTCTAACCTGGAGGTATTATCTTTGGTTGTTGCTGTTGACCTGACCAGTGCTTGTGTGCTAAACATGACTCACTTTTCTAATGGTACCATTACACACATTTCACAAGGAAAGAAGGTTTGCTTAAAGAAGCCAGTTTTTCCAGGAATGCTTCAGGAGAAGATGGCATACTTTGTAGAATTACAACAGAGCAATGCTGTTTGTTCCCAGCTGCTGGGAAGAACAATGGGTAGGTTAGTCTAAGACACACAGCTGCTCCTTCTGTGAAGGGTAAGCATTCTTCTATAACTGCCAGGTTGTGTGCAGTCAATTCTCTTTCACAATTATCTCCCATCCACCATAGCCAGGGAGCTCCATCCAAGCAGGCATTATGTGAGAGCCCAGGGTTGTTGCAAATTCCATGGCAAGGAGGAACCAAAGGGAAAGATAGCAGGGATGTCTTCGGTCTTATTTAGTTTGGAAAATGAGAGCTACGTGGGGTATTTTCAAAAGAAGAATTCTCATCATGTATTTATTTTTTCTGCCCCGTGCTGGTCACCACTTCACTGTACACCACCTCATCCACTGTGCTATGCTTCATTTTGCATGGATCTTTATTGCACTTCGTAAAATCCACAGGTGTGTAAGCTATTTCTCAGTCCTGGTGAGGAAGAGGGGGAAAGAGAGAGAGGAATGAAAGAAGGAATCAGATAGGTGACTAATTCATCATTTCTCAGCCTTATTCTCTGCAGAGAACTGTGAAACTCCTTTTGTAATCAGGAAATAGAATGGAGATGCAGGAAGGATATATTTCTGTTTAAACTCCTCCTTGATTCCCAAGACATGGCCTACCTCCTGCGTAAATAAATCACCAGAGACACAAAAACAGAGAGCTGTGGAGAAAAGGTTTTTTCAGAACAGTTTTGGACTGGGAAACAGCTGTGGTGTTTGAACCTTTGGTTCCATTATTTCCACCTGACTTTACCCGTATAACTGCATTCTGGGTTCCCTTTTTTCTTTGTGACTAGACATCTCCAGACACACAGTGACATTGGATCCTCCTCGCTGAACTTTGTCTCCCCTGAGTCTACAAAGAGACAAGCAGGTTGTACATGAAAAGTATTTAACTCAAGAATCTCCTTAGAGTCGGTGGAATGAACTCAAGTTCTATATTCCAATAATGGCAGACATTACCTCCTGTATCTGCCCCCTTCCAGGACTCCCAATATCAGTTCCAAAACTACAGTAAGCGCAATCCATTTCTGCATCAATTTCCATAGCCTTACTATGGTTGGTGTTTTCAGAGAACACCAGAGCTGAAAAAGAACAAGATGGAAACAGAGCTGCAGTGGAGACATGCATAAGAATCACCTTACAGGAACAACCTTACACTTTACGGTGGTCTTCAGAGGCATGATTTTTCCAAACTCATTTTCAGCACCTGTCCTAGGTTGGGATGATTCTCCATGAATATCACAGATGTCCAGTTTGTAAGCAGATGGGTCCATTTTACCTCAGCTTGAATTGGCCAGAAGAATCCCCTCTGCCATCCCCTCACTACTGAGTAGGAGTGAGGGTACATGGGGCAGCTCACTCATTTCTCAGGAGTGGAAAACCCACATAAGATGCTGCCATACTGCCTGAATGCCTAGGATAGAACTATTTCCCAGCTAATGTCTGGGATAGGCATGTCCAACAGAAATCACGCCAAAGATAATGAAGAAAAAGATGGGAGATGGAACAGCCCCTGACGTACTTCGTAACTCATTTATTCTAAACAAAACAAAACAAAACAAAAGAAACATAATGACAGCTGGGATAATGACAACTACTGACAATGGAATAGGATTTGGTGATGAACCTGTTCAACATACAGAATAGGCAGGAAGGCAGAGGTAATGAGAAAGGGCAGTGACTGCAGACAAAGCCACCCTTGGGATTTGGCTGTGGCCTCAGGAGAGCATGTCAGTAGAGCAAGGGATGGGGAATTTCCCTACAGACATGGACCAGCCAGATATGTCCCTTTCTCTCCATCTCTCACTCTCTAAGCCCTCACTTCACCTGGCTGCTGCCATTGTGGGGAGAGGAGGGATTCAGGTCCTATAAAACCAGGATATAACAAAATTAGAGTATCATAATCAAAAAACACAAAACCCTTTTAGCACAACCAGATAAACAAGAGGCTATTACACTACTATCAGCTCAGGCAAAATAGCTTCTGAAAAATTAATGCATCACATCTTTTTAATATGACATGAAAATATACTTCAGCAATACAGATTCTTTGACAGCCAGAAAATCTTTGGGGAGTATAGAATCAAATGTAACTAAGACTTTACTCTTTTGGGACATCTGGTCCCCACAAGTTCTTCAAAAATCCAATCTTAATTCTCTAGATTTCTTATTAAAAGTAATTCTAGGATCAAATCCTTCAAGTTAGAAGGGCTATGACAACCCATATGTGGATTCATTATCACCAGATATGGGCAATGTAACAGTTTTTAACCTCATCTACTGGAAATGCAGTGCTGTTAATGTCATTTTTAATGTATGAAAAACTGTTAATCCAGGACTAAAACAGCATGAAGGGAGAGGAAAATAAAATCCAGTTTTTCAAAAGACATGAAAGAAGAGGCTTCACCTGGAACTGAAACAGAGACACAAATGTATTTTGTATGATTGTTCATCACTGTGTGGACTACACTGACTGAATGGGACTGAACCTCCCCAAACAAACTGACTCCCTTAAATACCTGGAACTGGGACATGGTCCTCTTCTTCACAAACTCTTCTTCCCACAGACAACTGAATCCATAAGCACAAACCTGAAACTATCATGACTCAGATAAGGGGATATTTCTCTATGCCAGGCCAGTCATCCTCACATCCAAATGCAGATGTTGTGTGGTCTTGTTAACTGTGTGATTTTGCACGTGTAGTTGACAGTTCTGAAGTTCAGCAGGTGGGGATTTACCCACCACATTTTAGATGTGTTTATCTAAGCTAGTTATCGTGTTCTCTTTATCACCAATGGAGGGAAATGGGTACCTCTAGGGAGCAATTTGTCTCATTTTAGGCATCTCAGGTAGCTCACTCAATTGCACCTGGGACTCAGTTGCACTTGAAAGATAGCCCCTGGAAGCTAGACAAGAAGAGTCCCAAAGAATGTAATTGAAGAATGTTCCAGTCTTTCCTGCATGGACCAACAACCACATAAGAAAACATAAGAGAGCTAAATTCACTTTGAAGTCCCTATGTGGCCTGCATATGACCAGGTGACTAGTCATGCCAGCATCAGGCTGAAATGACTCAGCAAACCAAGGGCAGAGGAATGGACTTGTCCATCTCTTTGAACAGTTTCTAGCTGTGAGATTCTCAGGCCTCTTTATCCTGTCATTGTCATTGAAAGGTCTAGTCCCATTTCTTTATAATTAACTCCCAGGAAACCCCACTGCCAGCATTCAAAATCAACTTGTCAGATGGTTTTTCACCCTCTCCTTGTGCTGGCAGGCAATCTCTCATTGAGCATTTCAGAATTGTATTGCTGTCTTCTCAAGTTTCTCTCTTGCTAGCATGCTAATACATTCCTCCTACCAGTTCAACAACAGTTAGACAGCAGCACTGTCTCCTTCCAGAGAAGCACATTTCTATAAGAGAGCAGTGAGAAATTACTTTTTGGTGTCTCATCTAACAAAAGACAGATAAGGGACAAATAATCAGTCTGTTTTTTCTCTGAATTTTAAATTAAGAATTAATTAGAAAATTTTTATTCAAAGCTCTTTCTATATGCCCAGATATATAGGTAGGTATACTTAGGCCAAATATGCCTACCTGCCTAAGGTAAAGTACTGTCATTACAAGGCTAGGGAATGAATTCCTACACAGTCACATGCTCATTTTATTCACATTTGTCCTGGCTTCACATCTTAGCTGACTTCAGTTTGCAAATAGAACCATAAACTGCCCTTTTCTGAGCATGAAGAATCTGTCACTTGCTGCTAGAGAAACTTTAGTTCCCTTTGAAGATATTTTCTACTTCCACAGTGGAAATGGCTATGCAAATACCTCTGAAAAGAAAAACACATAGTTGGGTTTAGAGCAGACATTCCTGATAAATGATCATCCAAATGCTCTTGGGGAAATATTCTTTGCCTGCTTATATCAGCTCAGATGCACAATTTCTTTGCTTATTGCAGCCTTATTTATTACTGAAAACCAACCCCAATTTTTCAAACGCTTCTCAAATTCAGGTTCTCAGGCGTTTGTCTAGTTGCTTGTTTTCTCAGCAGTCATTTCTGCTCTCAGCATATCACCTGAGGAATTGTCCCTCTGAAATGTTATTGCGAAATTCAATCTCAGAACCTTAGTCTCCACAAAACAAAGTCAGGGGGAATGGTAGACATAAGACTTCAAAGTAAGGCTGTATGAGTGGGATGCAGATGGCTAACTGCTAATTACTAATTAATTAATGATTATTGTAAGCTAGGAATTGAAAAATGCTAAATGAAAAGGACAAATGGAAAGAAAAAAAAATTCTCTTGAAGATCAATGAAGCTCTTGAAATGAGGAAAGACATACAAGTTTTGCAGAATTATTTCAGTTGTTAGGATAGCCAAAAAGAAAAAAAAAAAGTGCTGTAATGCATTTCATTTCTCTACCAAGCTTGAGTTATCTCCTTTTGCAGTTTTGTGCTTCTATCCTGGAGTTTTTGCCTGGCTCTTTTTATTACAGTTTATATTTCATGGTGAGAAACCCATACCCTCCCTGATTAAAAACTTTACAGAAATTCATTGTAGCTTAGACTGGATCTGGCTCCACACGTGTTAGAACTGGATGCAGGAGAAAAAGCAGCTGCTTATAGAAACCATAGGTACGTGAAGGAGTTTGCAAGTTTCCAAAGAACTTTGTTTCCTTATTGGATCATGTATTTTTATGAAAGTTTCTTGAAGCAAAGGTATCTCTCTCCTGTTAAGAACAACTTCAGACTTTACCTGGCATGGACATTTGCAACTATAAAGCAGATAGCCTGTTACTTACCCTTTTGAAGGTATTTTCATTGTAGAATTTCAACAGCTAGCAGACACATCTGACTTATTTGTGCAGGTTCTCACAAAGAAGACAACGATGTGTTAATTAGGAGTACCATGATGCTTGAGAAAAGAAATTAATACTCTCCACTTTCTCCCACTTGCTTGTCCAAATTAAAGTCTTTGGAAGTCAACACTTTGTTCAAGAAGTTCAGAAACAGAAAATAATTCTTTTATTGCCTGTTGTTGCAGTGAAAGCTGCTTACTAGTAGTATAATGCTTATTTTAAGAAGTCAGAGTTCTTTCAGGTGAAAGAACTTTGAAAATCTGGCCAAATTCCTGTTTGCATCTCTTTAGGTGTCTAAACCCATCAGTTCCCTTTTTTATGACACAAGTCTTAACTTGGTTCACATTTGCACACTGTGCAAGAATATATATACTCAAGCTTTGGAAGTCTTTTTCAATTCCTGACTCTGAAATAGATTAGCTACTGTAGGAAAAAAAAATGTTGAAAGCTTCTCTTGCAAAAGATCTTTGGTGTACTCTACCAATTTTACTTCAAACATCCAATGTGAAAAGGCTGTTTTGAATATGCAGCCTTACATTACTTTATCTTGTCTATGTATTGCTGTAACAGCCAATGTTGTGCCCTTTGGTAACAGTGCATTTGTAGATCCTTCTCTTTGCTCATGGCAAGATGTAGGATTTTTATCCTGCCAGTGCCCTCTATGCTAACCAAGGACTACTCAGAGAACACTTTTCCCTTGTGTTGCACTGAGACCCATAGGTCGGAGTCCCAGTTTGCATTGTGTGAATGAGAACAGTAAATGACATGCATAGAATGTAATGTAAAAAAGTTTATGGGAGTTTATCAAGAAATCAGGATAAAACAAAAAGTGAGCTACCCTATCCCACCCCCATTTGCATCATGGTTGAGGAATGATTTAAAAAAAAAGCATTTTTAAGGTCTTTGAATTGTCCATATAAATGTCTTACCTTCTGGATAGTTTAAAGACAGTTTAGGGTTTAAAGGATCAAAATGCCTGAGGCTAATTAAAGAGACCTTGCTGTGCACCCTTTGGCAGAGTGCTGTTCTGGAGCCAGACATACCTCAGACAGTATCTGAAAAAGCTTGCATGCTTCTGCCCAGGAAGTGCTTAACATGTTCTTTCAAAAGTGAGGGGGGAAATTGCTTTTCATATTGTAACTTAATCATAACTCTTAACCACAGTATCCTGCTTCAAGTTGGGGGGCAGCATGCAACCATGAGAGAAAATTGAGCTGGGAAATGTGTGTGTTCAGATGTTTTTGACTACTATCCAAGTTGCTATATTATCACCCTTTCAAACCACCCCGCAGTATTTCCTCTTGTTCCCTTCCCAGTATCAGTGACTGGAAAATAAACAGTATGTTCTCTCCTCTTCTTAGATCTGTGGTCTTCCTCATGCTCATATCAACCCATCTCTTAACTGGTTTGTCTTCAGACTCATATGTTTTTTCACTGTAGTTCACAGTTTTGAGCTTGGGTAATTTGCAAAAGATATGAATAATTAAAATGCATTCAAATGAGTGGAGCCAGAAATCATCACTCCTGAAGTCTCTCAGATGTGCCAAAGAAACTCTTCTTTTCTTTGTGCAAAGCCAAAGAATACTAATTCAGCCAAGGGGAAAATCTAGCTGTAGTAGCTGGATTTCTAGATCTCAGTGTTCATTGTATAGGACGGATGGATTTTCACAATTGTCACCCAAATTTCAGAAGAAAGTGCACAGCACAAACCACACAACCTTTTGACATAATGAAACTTTATTTTGGTAACTAATAGAGAAACCTAAAACATAGGTAGTGTTTACTTAACCAAAAGGATACATTATTCTACTAAAACGATGCAAATGAGAATGTTACTACAGCTCTGGCTGAACTGAGTCACCTCGGGGCCAGTTGAGATCTGTTCATCTACATTAGAAAATTACAACTACTAAAACCATGTTAAAAATTAAACCTATAAAATGTTCCTGTCGTGCTTAAGCAGTAAAGCATCACTTTGGTAGAGAATAAAGTAATATGAGTAGAAATGATATTTTTAAAGCATTAAAAATTTAAATGATGGATAGAGGAGTCAGGAGATGTAACTCTTTCTGCTTAGCAGAGGGATGAGAAAAAAATACATCCTGTTGTGCACTGGGGATAACAAATAACAAAAATGGTTCTTAAAATTACAGTAAATAACTAAGCAGGACAACAGTTCAACAGCACAAATGTCTAAGAAAACTCTCAGACAGCATTGACTGAGAAGCAATGTGATGAAGTGAAGGCCCTGACTGATATACAGGGCCTGGGGTTTCTGTGGTGCTTTAGATGTTTGTCACTGACAAAGTTGACCTGTGCAGTTAAAATTGTTGCTGGCATGTGTTCTCTCCTGCTTTTCTTCATCCCACTGCTGCTTCACTTCCCCAGTACCTGGAAGAACAATGTTTCTTTTAAATTCTTGTCTGCATGGTCTATGATTGTGTCTATGAGCCTCTGTCGCATTGCCTCCTCTCATTCAGGAGGAGTTCGATCATCCTTTGTGCTCCTTCAGGTACCTCAGCTTAAATATTCGCCTTCTCCTCTCCCCTTCCCCCTTTTCCCATATTTGGGCCTTGGGATGTTGTGATTTGATTATGTTGTGATTTTCATTTTTATTTATCCTGATTTTTCTCCAAGTTTTGTTCTCTGCCATTTAAAACAGCCAAAGGGAGATTTCTTAGCCACTTCTGATAAATCTGAAGTGTTCTGGACTCGATTGGTGCACAGGCAGCCTGGGGAATAGCCTTCAGTGAGTTAGTCCATGGTAACATTTACATGTTCAGAGGAAAGAGAGGCAGCGGAGCTGCTGTCACTACAGGTGGGCTTACAGAAGTATCCAAAGCTAAGTTCTCACTTTGCGTACTTCCCTCCCATGTTCCCAGGGAATGAGTGATGTGTTTCTTACCTCAGAAAAGAAATAACCTGATATTCACGAGCATATTAAAGGCTATGCTTTTTGCCAGCAGGGCTTTCAAAGTACTGGGCAGGATGTTCACTTTCTCCCTTTCAATATCTGCTTTAGCAAAAAAGAAAAGATGGGAGAGATTGTGGTCCTCATATCAGCAGGGGGAAAAAAAAAAAAAGAAAAAAAGAGAGAGAGAGAGAAAAGCTAGAAGTTGTAGCTGGAGGAAGGGAAGCAGCAATAAAGGAAAAGAGGATAGCAAAATGAGTCTAGTGCAGAGAAGATGTCTTCTGAAAGAGGATTTTACTTCCTGTTGCTTGTTTAGTGTCACAGTCAGTGTTCCATAAATATCTGCAATTTGACACTTCCTGGCGCTACCTCGATAAAACACATTTTCATGCATTTTTATTGAATCCCCAGCTCAATAACATAACTTCACTGTCTCTTTAAGATAACTAACCTTTTGAAGAGGAATCCGTAATGTTGCAAGCATTTGTTGTTACTAGTTCTCAACCTTCTCTTCTGTAGTGTGATAAAGATACTATAAATTATATCCTAATTAAAAAAAGAAGTAGTGTCTGAGTAGTGTCAGCAGTGTCTGAGAATCAGATGGTAGCTCATTAATTTTGAGATTAATTTGAGGAGAAAAGAAAGGCTTTCCATATGCAATTGTAGTGAACAAAGAAATTCCTGAGACATTTTTTTTTCCCAGCCTTTTTGAATGACTTGTACCATGGAAAAAAGTCCTCCAATAGAAATGAATAGATGTTTTGGGCAAAAATCACCACTTTTCCTTTTATTTCTTTTTGCTTTCATAAAAGTTATTTCAGGCTGTCTTCCACCAGCAATGCATACTTATGCTTCCTGATTCCCTGTCTTATGTAAGGGTAAGTTCACAAAGGTGTCCTTTTTTAGACAATAATGATAAAAAAAAGAATACTTAAACAGTGAGGAGTTTACACCATCTACACTAATTGCTTTAAATATCCCTTGACTTTACCTACTTCATCATTTAAATATATTTTTGAGTGTGTCTCCTCATTCCTTCTGGGTGACCAAGGGGGGGCTTCCTAGCAGAAGCAAGGAGAAAAACTGCAAGATGCTTCTCATAGAAATAGGTTGTGTTTGGACCACAACACTGTACTTAGTGGTGTTTTGTTGGCTACAATAGCATTTCTCTTGTATCCTGCCTTGCAGATCACCTCTGTACCTGGGTCCACCTCAACGATTTTAATAGCACTGTATATCCTCTGAGTGTTACAACAGAAGCCTTCATTTCATATACTACCTCACCATCAGACACATCAAGGCTGATGAGATAGAAATTCCTTGCCAAAAATGTCACATTCACTTTGTTGCTATTCTGTTTGGCTTTTCTTGATTTAATCTCAATGACTTCTGCGGCAGAATCTTCTTGACTATCTGTAAAAGAAGAAGCATTTGGGAATAGCTTCAATCTGTTGCTTGCTTTCCTGAGAGCTGTCACATATAGTTCAGATACAGTCCAGTCATGACTGTTCCCTGGGGAATTTTGTCTTTCTTTCTTGCTCCATAGTAGACTTTAAAGCCTTTGGCTCCTATTTTTTTTTTTTCTGCAAACATCATACCCATATGTGGGGATTATTTCTTTTGTAAGTGAGGGACTTTCAGATGAGGAACTTTTGAGGATACAACTCCAGTGGTTATATTAATTCTGAATTTCCAACCGTTTAGTTCCTAAACATAACAGTTCGTTCAAGGGCATCTTTGCATAATTCTTACGTATAACTTGTAAAAATAATTTTTTTTAACTCAATCTTTTTCTGATGAGAGCAAGAACAGTAGGAAAGGAAGAAAGGCCAGTTTGCTGCTTTATCATTGTACAACACTATCCCAATGAGTGAGATTACTTGTAGAAATAAACAGTTTTGCTGAAGTAGAGAACAAGGTTGAATTCTTTTATTAACAAAAGCTCAGCTTCAAAAAGGGGTCTTTTTCCCCTTCTTTGAAAGTCTCCTGAATCTTTTTATGTGGGACCTGACCCAGGCATATTAACATTATCTTCAGGAAGAAGTAAATAGTATTATGGCACTCTGGAAAGCTATTTAATTAATGAGCCCATCTTGTGGCATACTTCTCAGTCTCCCGAAACTGGAACACTTGGTATCTCAAAACCCAATCAGAGAGTTTTAATGCCAGTTCAGAAGTCCTGTGTATCCTGACTGGCCTCTAGCTGCCACTTCAGAAAGCCAACTGTCTCCTGCATGTCTTAGGTCAAATCCGTCAGCCCTGGGAGCAGCTTAAACACTTCAGGGTATGCCTAGTTTTAGACTGAATCTTATTCCTGTCATTAATGTGTAAAGTAGGAAAGAAAGGACAAAATGAAGTCTCTGGAATTTTTATCTCCACTTCTCCAGAATTTCCTGATATGCTTAAAACAGTTATCCCACCCACACCCACTATATGTTTCCCACAGTGTAAAACATTTCAACACCATCTGCAAGTATTGAGAAAAATAATAGAAATGGTACTTGGTTCAGAAAAAAAAGTCTCAAGCATGTTCCAAAAGTAGGATCTTTGTTGTCCAAGCACTTCTAGTGTGAGAGAGAGTCTTAGAGAGAGTCCAAACTGTAATGCAGAATTTGTAGAATAAATTGATTTTAAGAGGAAAAAATTCACAAGCTTTAAAATCCAGGGGCTAAAGTTCCAACTTTTATTTTCATGTTAATATGCCAGTCATGTTAACTTCAGTGATGGTTCATGAGGATTAAACTGATAGCAAACATATGTGTTTGAAAAACCTGCCTCAGAGCTGAAGTTTTGGAAGGAATCTAAAGGATGAAAGAGGCAAATTTTCATGGAGATTCCATTTTTTAAATGTCTTGGGCACTTTTCGCAAGCATTGCTCTGAAATTTTCAGACACATTTCTCATCTTCTAAATTTAGGATTTTAATTCCCAGTTCCTACTAGAAGACATGAATTCCAAAATACCTGTCAACTTCTAATGGCTGAATTTCAGCTATACAACAGCATCCTTTTGTGGGGGTTCTTACAAGAGATACAAGGACAGGTAACAGGAAAAGACTGCTTAAACTTGGAGGGGCTGCCCTTTTGACAAACATCTTGTCTCTTAGAATAGTTCAGCATCCAACTGTCTGCATAAGTTTTGCAAATAAAATACCTTTATCCTCAGGTGACAAGTGGAGAAACTAGGGTCCCACTGCAGTCAGTGTTAGAATAAGGTGAGTGACATGAATTATAACAAAAATTCTGGAGGATTTATCTAATCTGTCTCCTTGCCAGAAAGGGCTGGACTTATCCCAGATTTAAAAAGGGATTGAAGGATTTACATTTCTGATTCGAGAGGATCCTGTTGCACAAGACAGGTATGGAGGTTTTGAGTTCTGCATGGGAACCCTGTTACTCGCTGCTGTAGAGAACCCCCAGCTGCAATGCTCAGTTCTTCACAGGACAGCTTTAAGTGTCCTGCTCAGGGAACTGGGAACCTATGTTTTTTTCCTCCCATTACTTGGATCTCTGAAACAACTGAGAAACTGAGGGACTGCCATAACATCATGGGATGGATCAACTATCACAAACTGGTATAACTCCATAGCTGACAAAAAAGACTTACATCAGCTGGATACTATATAGAAATTGAATCTTAACTGATTTTTTAGTGCTGTATCAGTCTATTCCAAACTCTGGCTATTTCAGTGACAGTAAGCAGAGACTTCTCATTTTAAAACTTCTATTAACACTTCTGGATAATATTGCTTATTATTATTGCTTAACTGCTGTCATTTTTATCCTTCACAGAATAGATATTTTAAGGGATTTAAATGATAATCAGGAAATTTAGTTCCTTTCAAAATGTCTAAGCAAGTCTTTGAAAGAGTACTTAATAATATTTGACACTGGAATCTTATTAAGATACCAAATAAATGGGTAGATTTGAGACCCAGGAAACTGGGCAAACTAACAGCCAGGAGTAGCCCCATGGAGTCCAAATTTTATGCTAGCTCTTGAGAAGGGAGCTGTGATATATTTATTTATTTATTTATTTACATTTAAGATCCTTATCTAGGTGCAAAAGGTTATGCATTGATGCCTGAAGTCTAGTCTGTGACTTTGTGGCAGGGGGAGAGGGGATGCACAGATTTCAGGAAAAACAATACAGAAAAAGATTAACAGACAAAAATACTTGCAGGTCTCATGATCAACTGAGATCCTTTTACAAAATCAAGAGCAACAGGATCACACAGTAAAAATTACTAGAGAAAAAAGTCTATTTTGCTACTTCTCCCATGTACTGTCCGTTTCCAGGTGCTACAGTTTGGCTTTGCCAGAGGCCCTTAACCACATGCACCCCTTATTTGAAAAGAGCTTTAAAGGCTTTTCATGCTTCTGATCTCTGATATTTCCAAATAAATGATATAACAGCAAATTTCTTGTCCTGCTTAAGTCACACAGAGAGGTCCTCAGCAAAATGAACTTGCACCATACAAGTGCCTTTATCAAAAGAATACTATTTCTTTATTGGTCCCTGTCAGATTCAACCTGAATATCCAGGTATGAATCCCCACCATTGTTGGTTCTGGGTGGCATTTTTTTAATACAAATATTAAACCATATTGTGTTATCACATATTTGTCCTTCTTTTTCCTTTTATTCTTGTAATTGGCTGTATATTCATGTCATTCTGTTAGGCAGCTTAATTTTCTCAATGAAAAGTTTACATATAATAGAGAAAAATGTTCCTTAACTAGATCCTCAAGAGGCGAATAGTTCTCAGATACGTCATACTGACTATTAATGAACATTTTCTACGGTATTTATGCTTGGAGATTCTCAAAAGCTTAAGAAATAACTATGACTGCTCACACCCACTTTAAAGGCACTTAAACATCTTCCAAAGAAATCTAAGAGAAGCAACAAAAAAAGAGATCAGGCTGTTACCTTTCTGGAAGTCTGCAGTTTAGGGCTTCAAAATGTGGAGTGTTGCAATACAAACTGACTTAGATGTTGGAGGACCACTGCCTATAACTGTCAAACATGCTACCCTAAATTCTGTGTAGCTCTGATAATTACATTCGCACTAATCTTGTTCCCCTCACCACCCCCATCATCATCTAAAAGAATCATAGGAACTGGAAAATGCACTTAGTTTCCATTTCATGTAAGTTTAGGCCAGGTCATCAAAGAAGCTAGCTAGATAGGGAAGGCAGAAGGACAGAGAGGCAGGTACACAATGCTCTTCAGCATGACAGAGAAGACAATGCTTGCAGACTGATCTTTTTTTTCCTCAAACCTTTTAAAGCACCATTTTTCCTTTCTATGCAAAATGGTCCTAATACTGCATGATCAAAATTCCAATAAAGGAAAGTAAGCCATCGGCTTTGTTATCATTCCCAACACCACAAAATCTGCATTTCTCAAAAGCAAGGCAAGTTCAATAGATAATTCCTATGCACTTTGAGAGAACTTGGATGTTAGGCAGCTGTGAAAATTTCAGCCCAAAGGTCATTTTTTTCCCCTTCCTTCATGCAAAAGAAATTACTTACCTGATAACAAGAAGAGTGTGGTGGCAGCGTCCATAATTAACTTTTCATATGACAGAGCAAAAAGAGCTCTCTCTCATAACTTCTCTCCCTTGTTGGCAGAGCTCAGAGTTGTGCCACCCTGTTCACAGGGCAGCAGGGCAAATTCACTGAAGCACTGATGAATACAGGACACCTCACACTAAAGCTGGATTAAAAAAAAAAAAAAAAAAGAAAAATCTCGGCCAGGTCCAAATTACACTGCATTAATCTTTAGCAGTGCTCACTAGGCAGGGCTGTGGGGATCTGTGCAGTAATGCTGGTATACACAGCTAGGAATCTAGGCCAGTTCTTCCTGTGAAGTTTTGCTAAGCAGATGTGAGCTGAGCATTCAACCTGAAGCCCTATTTGGAGAATTCCTACACCAGAGATCCTAGCCAGCAGAAAATTCTTATTCTGAAAGCTAGTTACACAATTGCTTTGTCCTTTCCCCCTCACCCTCCACACCCACCCCAAGCTACCGATGCAATTTATCATATTAGAAATAGAGGTACTTGGTTCAAATGTAACAGTGCTCCCCATTCCAAATAGAAGCTTATCTGTCTCCATGCCATTTCTGCTTTGTCAAACTACACTCACTTTTCTCACTGCACTTTAAAATCATGAAAAACTAGGAAATGAAATGCCAGATGTTTGTTCCAAAGACCCACATATGCACTGCCATGAAAGCTGTCCAGAGTCGCCTTTTTTACCAAATCTGGGAGAAGAAAAAAACAAAAATATGGTAGTTTAACCATTTCAAATAGCTTGACCCAGAACAAGTAATGAAAGTGCTCTGTTTCTTCCATCTCTTGGAAACATGTGAGAAAAATGTACTTCCAGGCTAGATGGAAATAGGTAGAGAGTGCTTCCAACATTTCAAGTCCCTGCCTTTCTTACCCAAGCTATATTGTCCTTTCTTCATCTTGAGGGTTTTTTTGTCCTGTGGTATTTCTACTGTATTTATATCACTGCAGTTTCTCCAGAAGCCTCCAGAAGCCCAGCACAGGCTGAGGGGTTTCCAGCCCAAATATGAAGTGAAGGTTATGGCTTCAAATAAGGGCCTACAGTTGGTCAAAAAAGGGAAGATTATGAGATGGCCCTGAAAGTCTCATGGAGTGAGCTCAATACCAAGTGAAAAGTTTTTCAGCATTTGAGTGTTATTCTAAAGCATTGAGAAAAATTCTTCTAGACCTCTGGGGTTTCTCAATTACTTTCATGCCTTTTTTTTTTTCCCCCTCAATAGGGTGAGGAAAGTGCTTGATCTTGGCTTTTTTTTATTTTTCTGGAAGGGCCAAGGCAGGAGATCATTTAGAATGAAAGGGGAAAGATGGCTTTTATTAGCTAAAGATAGTGTTCCCCTTTGGAAGAACTATTAGAGAATAAGGGTTTTGCAGTGGAAGGTGCAAAATATATTTGTCAAATGCTGCATGATGGCCAAGTTCTGCATCTTTATTACCACCTGGGCCTAGAGAATTGTGTGGAAAATAACAAATGGAAGAAGATAAAGTTCGTGTGAATACATCCCTCTTCTTAGCCTGGAAAAGAATAATCTGCCACTTCATTTGGCCATTGTTTATCCAGGATTCAGAGATGTGGGGGTCAAATGTTTTCTGAATTTTCCAAGATGTTGTAAAGGAAAAAATGAAGTCCCAATTGCAGATACCTCACAATGCAAGGTTAGAAACACAGCTACAAGATGTAGGCAAAGTAAAGTTTAGCTGAAAGATTAACCACTTAGTATTTCCACTGGGGTAAGTACATGTATATTTTCACTATAGAGAAGGGTATGAAGAGATCAGTCCTTGAAAAATGAGCTTTCAACAGCTTTCTTACCCTGAGGAAACAGCTCACATCTACCCAGGCTTATAATGTCTTGTTCCCATACCCAGTGTATGGAGTATATTAAAAAAAAAAAAGAAGCAGGGTACACAAAGATGCAGGTGGTTCCAAAAAAAGGAGGTTCCAAAATTCACAGTGGTACAAAACAAAACAACAATGTCAGATTTAAAAGTTTAAAAGTGTTCAATACCAGAGTTAGTTAACTGTCTATTTATGTGATTTATGAAATAATCTTTCAGGAGCTTAACACCTTTCCCAGCCTTCTGTCTTCACTACAAGTTTGGAAGAGGAGAGTTTAGCTACTTGCCTGGTAAAATATTTCCCTAAGGAACTGACAATTCACATGAATACTCCCAGCCAGACGATATATGAAGTGCTGAACCTCCCCGACCCACCAGGGCTCAAAGAGCTCTGGGCATGCCAAGCTTGCCTCCGCATGCCTAGGGCAGCCCCACAACACGGGCCTGCCTTGCCTTCCTCCCCTCCCGAAACTTACACCAGGACTACTCACCACTTACTACTAGCAGTGAAATCATGGTCAGATGCCTCCCGCACCAATCATGGCTCACAGGAAGAGCTCTGGGCACCCCAATCTTTCCTTTCTATGCCTAGGCACAACATGGGCCCCACTTGTCTTCCTACCTGCCCAAAACTTACAGCAGGCCTCCTGACAGCTTACTCCTAGTAGTGCCACCCTGCTCAGATGTCTCCCACATCAGCCAGGGCTTACAGGCAAGAGCTTTGGGCATGCCAAACTGGCCTCTGCATGTCTACAGCAGCACCAAAGACAGGACCCGCTCACCTTCCTGCCCACCCAAAACTTACACCAGGCCTACTCACAGCTTACCACTAGGAGTGCCACCATGCTGAAAGTGCTCCCCCACCAAAAAGGGCTCAGAGGCAAGAGCTCTGGGCACGCCAAGCTTGCCTCCGCATGCCTAGGGCAAGCCTTCAAGATGAGCCATGTCGGGCTTCCTCCCCGCCCAACATGTACACCAGGCCTAATCACACCTTCTTAGTTAGGAGCGCCACCCTGCTCTGACTGGTCCCCACAGACCAGAACTCAGAGGCAAGAGCTCTGTTAGGACTGGGGGAAGGGTTATGGTTATGGTTAAGAGTTGGGCTCAGTGTTAGGGTTAATCTTATGGTTAGGGTTAGATTCGGGATATGAGTAGGGTTTAGGATTAAGGTTAGGGTCAGGGTTCGGAGAGACAGAAAGCATGGAGCCAACCATGGAGCAGGACTTCAAAAAGTATGCCAAAGGAAATACGGGGCTGTGCCAAGACTTCGTCCTTTGGGCAACCAATAGGTATGGTGGGCTCAAGTTTGGGCCCTACCTGACATTAGGGTTAGCATTAGGAAAGAAAGAAAGCATTGAGGCCCACTTGGAGTGGGACTGCAAAGGGTATCCAAAGGAAAGTTGGGGTTGTGCCAAGACTGCTACCAGCACAACTTTTCCATTATGGCCAGGAATGGGGCTGGTGGGCTCACGTTTGGGCTCCACCTGACATTAGGGTTAGGGGGAGGGGGAGATTTACAGTTAGCATTAGGGAAGGGGAGAGAGAAAGCCTAGAGCCCCATGTGCAGTAGGGCTGCAAAAGTCATGCTGAAGGGAACGTGGTGCTGAGCCAAGGCTGCTCCCAGGGCAATGCTTTCATTAGGGCAGGAAAGGGTTTGGTGTGCTCAGGATTGGACTCTGCCTGAGAGGATGGCTAGGGTTAGCCTTAACATTAGAGTTAGGAGTGAGAAAAAGTTGAGAGCCCCATGGGGAGAGGCACTGAAAGGTGTATGCCAAAAGGAATGTGGGGCTGCCCAAGATTCCTCCACGCACTGCTTTGGTGTTTCGGCCACGGATGGGGCCCTCAAGGCTCAGGTTCTGTTTTCCCTTGTATTAGGTTAGGAGAGAAAGAAAGCTGAGAGCCCCTTGGGGAGTGGGGCTGCCAAGGGCATGCCAGATGAATTGTGTCACTGCTCCAAGATTCCTCCATGCACATCTTTTGCCTTTAGACCCAGAATGAGGCTGGAGGGCTCAGGTTCATGTTAGCCTGATATTCGGGCTAGCATTAGAGTTAGGCTTTGGAGAGAGAGGAAGCCTAAAGGGCTACATGGAGTGGGGCTTCAAGGGGCATGTCAAAGGAAATGCAAGGCTAAGCCAAGACTGCTCACAGGGCAACATTTTGGATTAAGCCAGGCATGGGATTGGTGGGCTCACTTTTGGGCCCCCGCTACAGATTAGGGTTAGGTTTGGGTTTAGGGTTTGGAGAGAGAGAAAGCGTAGAGCCCACCATGGAGTGGGACTTCAAAGAGTATGCCAAAGGAAATACGGGGCTGTGCCAAGACTTCGTCCTTTGGGCAACCAATAGGTATGGTGGGCTCAAGTTTGGGTCCTACCTGACATTAGGGCAAGCATTAGGGTTAGGCCTAGGGTATGGAAAGAAAGGAAGCGTAGAGACCCACGTGGAGCGGGGCAGCAAAGGACATGCCAAAGGAAATGCGGGGCTGCGCCAAGACTGGTCTCAGGGCAACTTTCTCCATAGGGCCAGGAATAGTGCTGGTGGGTTCAGGTTCAGGCTCCAGCCTCACTCCAGAGGAGAGCAGATGGGAGGAGAAGAGAGGAGCAAAGGCAAGCCCTGTCCCTTGTGCTAAGAAGAGGTGTTCATAGTGGGGGTGTCACGTGAAGCAAGAGAAAGGATATGATTAGGTGGAAAGGCCCTATCTTATTTGGTAATCAACGTTTGCTTGCCAGAGCCTTCCTCAAAAGGATTTTCACTGAGTCAGTTTCACAAAGTTGAAAAGAATAAGCAAATTATTAAAGCGACAGATACCACAGGTTCGGAACTGCCGTTGATAAATGGACTTGCTACAACAAATTTTCCGTCTTTGAGCTCAAACTAATAATTAAGCACTTTCAAGAATGGCATTTTTCCCAGGTAATGGCCGATGTCATTGGAGGAGCAAATCTTACCAAAGAGGTGTCCCTGTTTGGGGAGGAGAGAGGTCCAGGCCTATTGACCCGTCCATAGGTTAGTGTTCTTGTCCTCAAAATGGAGGAACGTTTATGCGCTGAATTTATACTCTTGGCGAGGTGGGACTGAGTCAGACATTGTGGGATGATTGGTCCTTGTTGAGCTCAGCAGAGGCCGTCACTGGCTGCTGACTTTTTTGCCCTTAGTAGCAATGCCAGGCTGCAAGACTCCTGCCTCACCCCAGGTGTCATTTTGGGTTGAGCAGTGTCGAGTGGCAAGACTTCTGCCTCACCCTGGGTGTTGCTTCACTGGTATGGGCATTAGACTGCAAATCACCCTTTTTGCATCTGTTTTTTTACCCTTGGCAGGGATGATCAAATCATATAGACCAGTATCCCACAGGGGATGCGGGGTGGGAGGGAGGCTGCCGTTGGAGGTGGCAGCACCTCTTGAGAGGGGCTGGAGGTGGTCAAGGGCAGAGGGAGAAATGGGCTAGACATGGGCATTTGTGCTGGGGAAGCGGCAGTGGGCATGGAAGGCAGCGTTAGGCAGTGTTCGAGAGTGGAGCAGCAGACACAGGCACTTGATGAGCATGCGAGGCACAGCAGCAAGTGGTCTCAGCATCAGAGCAGGGCAGAGAAGGTGCAAAGCAAGGTCAGGAAGTAAGGCCAGAGGCAGGCCAGGAAGAGGTCTGCGTCCCAAATGGAGGCGCAGCTGCTGAGTGCTTCCATCCTTTGGTAACCTGAGGTGCAGGCAGCAGTGCTCCCGCATGTCCTGCAATAATGCCCTGTGCGGTAGCCATCGATAGCCTCTGCTGCCCTCGTGGGGGTGCCTTTGCGCCCAAGGATGGCCCGCAGAGAGCCTGCCGAGAGCCCTTGACTGCAGCCAGCTCTGTGCCAGCTGCCAAGCCTGGCAGAGTGGCAGGGGGCGTGGGAGGCTCCGCCTCTTATGCTGCCCTGGGCCATTGTGACTGCATTGATGCGTAACAGCACTGTGACATGGGGGCCCCGGGGCCACGCCGCAGCCTCCCCTCCCAGCTGTCTGTTGGCCCAGCATTGGTGCGTGCCACAAGGCCCCTGGGCTGCCAGCCCTCATTGCAGCCCCTGTCTCCAGGACGCCAGGGCAGCTGGGCCTTTCCTTGTGTGGCCAGGCACTGGGCGTGGCCACAAAAGCCTACTGGCCTCCTTCCTCTGTGTTGCTGTGCACCAGGCTGCCCCTGTCACCGTGGAAAGGGCAAGAGGCCAGCCACATGCTTGCATGCTCAAGTGGCTTCTCCTGCAGCTCCACAAGCAGCCAGCTAGATGAGCAGAGCTGGGCAGTGTGCCAGCAGCTGGGCAGCGCCCACCTCCTGGCAGATCTGGCTGGCAGTGTTGGAGGGCAGGGGCGAGCTAAGTTCTTCTGGGCAGCACATCATGGCCCCAGGCCATGGCTGCAGCTTCAGCTGCCTGCCTGCCTCACAGCATCAGTGCCAGGGCCCTAGCCAGACTTTCAGGCACACAACAGCAGCAGATCCAGGAAAGCAGTGATCTCTCTTCTAAACACCCATTCACAAGAAGCACAACCTCTTGAAGCTTGCACAGTGCTTACTGTGGCTGTCAACACCAATGCCATGCCCCGAGACTGCTGCTGCCAGGCCTTCCAGCTCTTGCCGTATGCACTTTGAATCTCAGGGGCCTAGGATTTCCCCAAAGGTTGGGATCTAAACCACATTTCTGGAATAGACTCATGGAGCAAGCACTTTCTGACTGACAAGCTGCCATCAGGTCTGTTGAAGACAGGCAACTCATGGAGCTAGGGGAGAGTCACATGTGTGCTTAGCTGCCTGGGTGAGGTAGAACTCCAAGTCAGCATTCACATTCAACTCTCCGACGTCAATGCAGGTGACCAGAGATTGACAAGTTGTTGTTCCAAGCAACCTGACGAAGCACACATGAAGAGGTTGGTGTGGCTAACTCATAAAGCCTTTTGTGAACAACATTTTTGTGGCTTCCTCCACACCCCACCCCCCTTGATAGCCTCAATGAAAGGAAAGGGCCCTTCCCTGCCCTTCCCTTCCCTTTCCTTTTCCATTTTATGCTACCCCATCCCATCCCAGTCCAGTCCAGTCCATTCTATTTTTTTCCATTCTTTTCCATTCTATTCTGGTTTACGCAATTATATTCCAATCTATTTCATTCCATTCCTTTGCATTCCATTCTATCCCTTTCTGATCTGTTCCATTCCCTTGCATTGCATTGCATTACATTGCATTCCATTCCATTCCATTCCATTCTGATCTTCAAGCAATCGGCATTGGCCTATCAGGGCCTCAGGAACAAGTGACCTCACAAGCACAAACAGCAGCAATGTGCCTGCTCCTGGCCTTTGAGGTATTGAGACACAAGTGACCTCACCATCATCACCAAAGCTACGTGCATGCTGTTGGCCAGCCAGGTTCAAAGGCACAACTGACCTCACAAGTGCAAATGGCATTGATGTTCCTGCTGCTGGCCTATCAGGTACTGAGGCAGAAGTACCTCACAGTCTGCACAAACAGCAGTTAAGTGCCTCCCCCTGGCCAATGAGGTGCTGAGGAAGAAGTAACCTCACAGTCAGCACCCAGACCAGGTGCCTGCAGCTTGCCTATCAGGTACTGAGGATAAAGTGACCTCACAAGCACATACCCTCCCCATGTGCCTGCTGCTGACCTAGCAGGTACTCAGGCAGAAGGGACCTCAAAGTCCACACTGAAATTATTAAAGAGTTTCTTGCTTATCAGGAGAATACAGAGAGGTGACATAACAAGAACTGCACCAACCAAGAGCCTGCTGATGGCCAATCAGCCCCAGAGAACAAAGTGACCTCACAAGCAACATCCAAGACATGCCTTCTACTGGCTTATCAGTTGCACAGTCACAAGTGACCTCACAAACACATGTACCATTCATGTGCTTTTAACTGATCAGGCACACCAGGGGAAGAAAAATCACTTTCAACATCCAAGCCATGTTCCTCCTGGCTGCTTTCATGGCCTGCCACCTTTTGCTAGCCTGTGATGTACTTGGGGAAGCTGGACATGATGGAATGGCCAGATGTGACCATGTATCTTAACCTCTTTATTTCTGTGTCAGAGCTAACAGTGAGACAACTCCCATCTCTTCTGGGAGACCCACTGCTTATTACTGTGTGTCCTGAGTGGCATGTGTATCACCATTGACCCCCTTGGGGAAGATGAGCAGCTCAGTGGTCGCTCCCTTGGCAGCCAAGTGAGGCCTTCCCCCACCTGCAGCCCTGTCGCCCTTGCTTCCTCTCCCTTCCTTCGGAGAGAGCAGGAGGGTGGGAGTAGAGCAGCCCCCATGAGCTGCCAGCAACAAACTGCCTTCAGACACAAGAGCCATCAGGTCTGTGCAGCAGGAGGGGGACCAGCAGTTTCCCAGGGTTCGTCCTCAAGGCAGGACAGATAAACAATAATGTGAAGACAACTGGTCATCAGTTAGAACAAAAGGACAAATCTCCAAAGCCTTTCCCAACAGGAATGACTTGCTGGGGGAGAAATTCTGTGTGGGCCTGCCTGTCCCAGCTCCACCACCAGATGGGAACACACACATTGCTGTGACACATGCATTCCTTGGGGAAACACACAGAGGAGCTCTCCAGGCTCTGCACACACCTAAGAGCCTTGCTGGTCACAGCCTTTTCTCTACAGGAAGATGCTCTGCCCAAGGATCTGTCACAGGGGGAGCTGGGAACATCCACTGGTTCTTCAGGCATGAGAGACATCTCTGGGCCAGTCTCTATTTCACAAAAACACAGTCTTTGAAACAGGCTGTATTACCTTCACAGAGGAGAAGCTCACCTGGGTGGCCCTCATGTCCCTGATACCGCTGTCATCACTCTGCTCACGATACTCCTCTGCAAACAGCTGTCATCTCCTGGAAAGACTCTATTCAAATTGTGGGACATCTCCACTCTGTCACCGTGGGGTCAAATCACAGAAGGAAACAATTGCACTTGCATTTCCTTTACCATCAAGTCCTAGCTGTGAGCGCTTGTTCTGTAGCACCTATTAAATGACAGCAGGAGGCCACTTCCATTTCCAGTGCCTAGGTAAAGAGATCAGCCCAGGAAACAGCTGCACTGGAAAGGGTTTCTGACGCTGTCAGATCAACTCAGCACTGCACCAGGCATCGACCTGATGCCAGACCACTTCTGTGCCAGGTAGTCTACCAACACACTGTCTCTGCTCCACAGAACTGGCCGTTCTGCTAGATACAACCAAGTGCCAGCAAGAAGAGATGCATGCAGGATGCTCAACACTTGCACACTCCCCAGGCACTGCTCTGCTCATTGCCTTCCCTTGGCTCCTCAGCCCAGGCACACAGGGAAGCTCTTGTGGTAACACCAGAAGGTGGCCAAGGCACTCTGGGCTCACAAGGCATGTGGAAAAGCTCAGCACAAGACAAGGGCCAGAACTGGCTCC
>NW_020447392.1:0-126465 GCF_003343035.1 Apteryx rowi | reverse complement strand
AGGCCAAAGTTTGTGTCTAGGTTCCAGAGGCGAGATGGCCCCAAGGGGTAGCAAAGGGTGGCCGAGAGGAAGCATAGCGGGAGGCTGGGTGACGAGCAGTTTCAGAACAGTAGCAAAGGGATTGAAGGAAGTAGGCAGAGAGAAATGCTGCAGAGTAGACCCTTCAGAAAGGTCACCAGGAAGGGATGTGGAGGGAAATGTTCCAGCGTGGGTAACCAGGATACCCACAAGCCAATCTTTTCCTCCTGTTACTCTGTCATGGCAAGCACAGGAGCAGAAAGGAATTGGATCTTGATAATTACAATATTATTTATTATATTATTATAGACATATGTACATTATATGCTACAGCATCATTTCTCTACATGCACTACTATTTCCTGGTTCCTGCATCCTTTTAGGAAAAAAACAAACAAACAAACAAAAAACCCAGGTATCTTTCAGTTTGGCTTCACTTTTGGAGGTAAGTTTAGAGAAGAGGTCTATAGACAGATGTAGTAAACATTTAATAAACACATGTACTTTCCATACCTTTGGTTTTTTCTGAGACAACGGATGAAATTTCCTCAAAAAGTGTTGCATGTATTTATCAACCACTTAACCAGAGTTTATCTAGCAGTGCCTGGTGCCCTTWAAAATGTGCATGTTTATTTGTAATTTTTCTGTTTTTATTTCATACAGTAAGTGCAGAAAACAGAAATGATGGGCATGAAAATAATTAGAGACTAAAGGCTACAGTGACATTCTGCCTTCTTCTGAGCATTGCACGCTTGACAGCTTAGTGAAGAGCTAGGCCAGAAGGGAAAACATTGTTAAGTTTAACATTTTTTATTATAAGCCTATCTTAAAAACAAAACAAGCTTCCTAAGTTACTAGCGAATTTTTAAAGAGACATTCATTAAGAAAACTGCTAAGCATTTCACACAGAACTTTTAAGATAGTTGTAATATTATCACTACTTAGAGTGACACCCAGCGGTGATARATCAGAAAAGCTAGTTATTTTTCTTGTAACTCTTCATCTAATCTGTGCCTATGTACTGCCCATTTCTATATACCGGAAACTCAGTGTTTCGCATGCAAATATCAGGAAAGCAGTAGAACGAACGGGAGAATATGTTAGAGTGTTTTTTTTCTTTGTTTGTTTTTTAGACTGGGAAATAAGTAAATGTAATAGCTGGATCTTTTGTCTATGGTTTTCAAAGTGATTCTTGATGCATCATTTTACAGACTGGAAACCTGGAACATTCAAGAGGGGAATGTCTTGGTCAAAGTCACCTGGCAGTCCCATAGCACAACTCTACATCAGTTTCCTGAGTCTATATTAGCCTACTTACTATGCGCTTGAAAGCCCACTATCCTCTCAAATGAACAAGGAGCACTCTGCATATTTACTGTAGTGCTACAAGTGTTTTGTCTTGGAGCCTTAAAATGTCAGGAAGTTGTACAGAGGGTTTTTTTTTGTCTCTTTGTTTGTTTGTTTTAGTTCTGTTTCTCCTTTCTAAGTGAATTATGCAGAATAATGATGAAGTCCTGTGGGGGGGGAGAAAAGGGAATGCTTCCCCCATTTATCATCCCTTCTTGGAGGAGAGCTGAACTTCTGAAATGCCTTGAGGAAGATTTTCTTTGGCCTGTAGTAGTATAACTCTGTTGTTTTAAATGGAGCCACAGTTATTCATTTCAATGAAGGATTGGCCCAGMAGCCCATATTCATTCAGTCAAGTAGGCAAATCTGCATTTCAGAAGTGAAAACACTGGACATTTTGAAGGTGTATCTGAGCAATCATGGCATCTGAAAATAGCTTCTCTCCTTTTCCAGTAAATCAGAAATGGGCAATGGGCAATAAAGAAAATGATAAGTGGCATTACAGCAAATACCGTGTATTTGATTTCCTCTCCCTCTTCTCTAGTTTGGGAACTGAAATAGCTTCATACTTTGTGTGGAGATTCATAAATGAGAACTATTATATTTTCTCTGAAAAATCTATATTCATGTTGGACCTAGCATCAGAAAATAATTTATTGATAAAAAACAACAAGTAGCCAAACAGATATCATTTTGTAATGGAGCACAGCAGTGGGATGATGCCTTTGAGGAAGGGCTTTGCTGAAGTGGGAACTGTGAGATTACAAAAATGAATGTACTGATCAGAAATGAATTAGAGCTCTGACTGAGTTTTAACAACAAAACCAGGTAGCAAGCAAATGCCAGAAAGTCTGCTCTCTTGGTATTACAGAATGAACGAAAGAAGCTGCACAATGAATACTTTGCAGATATACATGTATATGAAATTTTTCCTTGCTTTATATATGTAAAATATTTATATATTTTTAATATATTTATGTATATATAAAATGAGGGGAAAAAAGTCCTTCTATCTACTGGGAAGCACGTTGGTATCATGAGTCATATCTGTGCCTGCATAGTTACAGTTATTTTTCACGTGAAAGACAAAGCCACATTAGTTTTAAATCTGCACATCTAATAAAAAACATACAAAAGGCTGGAGTCGAAGAAGACTGCTGAATAATTTTGTCCTTTTCTCAGCATTGGCCTATAAACACAGACGCAGGGAGCAGCACACCTTGTTTTCTAAGCATTCAGGACGTGGCCAGCTGAGCATGTAAATCACACTGAAAAAAATCTTCATATTAAAACAGCAACATACAAAATGAAAGGAAAAATGAATCGGACAGGTGCAGAAGACTAATTGGCACAGGTATGAAGTGCAAACTAGTACTTCTATATCTCCATTACAGAATATCTTGAACCTTTTTTTTTTTTTTTTAACTCGGAGACATCTTTGACTCGCACATTCCCTTCACAGAAGTTTCTGACCACACTCTGACCTTGCTCAGTGCAACTGAACTTCGCTTTCAACATTCAGCAACGTATTATCTCAATGAGTACCACAGTGTCGGTCATGAGGAAGGTAGCTTGCATGTGGTAGTTGTTTTATCTTCAAAGAATAAGGCCACTTTAAACCACCTTTAAGCCATCAGTTTGTTTTGCTGACAGAATAAAATGTATGCGGATTTCCTCACAGAGGTCAGCTAGAAAATTTGCAAGACAACTTGGTCTTTTTTCCTGTTATGATCCAAAGACACCTGCTATGCCTACCTCACTCAGCCAGTGCTGTAGTAGCGTTAATAAACAGATAACTGCAGTGTGTCCTCAGAGGAGTCAGGTCCACTTACTTATAAAATATGGTCTGTTCATAAAGTAATCTCTGCAGGCATGCCTTATGGAAGTGTACTGCAGCAGACAGATATCCAAGAGGTCTCTGAGCTCCTTCACCTTCCTTACAGCACTTACACTTTTTGCCATGTAGATGCTCATGGAAATTTTACCCTTGGTGCTTTTTCCTCTCCAGGGAAATCTAGCGAATAAAAGCAAAAGGGAACAGGGAGTGTACTTGAAGTTACTTCAGAATTAGTTATTTATTAGTTATTATTATTCATTATTATTTATTATAATTATTTATTTAACAAAACAGTATTAATTTTCACATTGTACTATGTCACAGACTCATAAGGCAAAGTCAAAGAAGAGTTATGCTGAGCTTGGAAATGTTCTGGTGTCTCTCTCTTTCTCTGTTTCTCTCTTTTTTTGAGAGAGAGATTTATTATTCACAGTTTAGAATTTAAATATTCCTTAGACATAACAGAGACAGATGGAGTTAGTGTGTTCAAAACCTGTATTGTGCCGTAGGCGTATTTTCATAGGTTCTACAGCTCAATTATTTCCAGTAGCTGCAGAGTAACTAAAAATCTAATGATGATGATAATCATCACCATAACATGCATTATTTGGAGGCAGTAGGAAGCAGTACTGGTGCCTGAGTTAATGCTTGCTGGATGCAGTTCTCTATATTTGCAGAGACTTGATCAGCATATTTGAAATTTAATAGAGAACGATAAAATTAATAACTCTTCCATCCTTGGAACAAAACCTGAAGATAGATGCTATATACAGGATTCCTACTGTAGGAACGTGCTTGTGTCTTTTCATACTAGGTAAATAACGATTACATAGCCAGCGCATGAGCTGGACTGCTTGAAATCTGCATGCATAGTGTTTCCTGAAGGCATAAAAGCTGTGTTAGAAAGTCATGATCCACTGGGACATTAAAAATCTGTTACCTAAATCCATCTGTGATCCACTGAAAACTCCCTGGGCTTTGGGGTTTCCATCTGCCTGTCAGCACCTAGGGAACAGGGCTAAGAAACTATTCCTTCATTTTATTTCATGAATGAATTGTAAAAACATAAGCATTGTGAGGAAAAGAGGCTTTCACTAAGGAGACCATCCAAATATTTGTCTGATTTCAAAATTTGATAGAGCTGAAAACTTACCAGTGATCTATCCCTAGAACTTAATTAGTTCACCTTCCATGTTTGGCTCCCTTTCTGAACGTATGCAGCCACTCTAGGTCAAATGCAGTCTCGTTCAGGAGCGAACTAGTGATGTGAAACACAAGTCCTTTTGTAAATGGTCTCTCATCTTAATAGCAAAGTGATGACCTGCAGAACAATCTCTCCTGCTTACACCATGAGACCTTTTGCCTACCAAATGTTCAGTTTTGCTATCTGTAAGAAGTATGAAGAGGAACCTTTTTCTGCTCTGTGTAAAACAGAAGAGAAGTCACGTTTCCTTAACTTTAGCATGTGCACTTGTGCTTTCAGTGCTCAGAAAAGCCAGCCAGAGAAGGTTCTGTTGCTCAGCAACATTCTTTCACTCCTTGGAAACAGATCAGCAAAGAGGGAGAGAAGAGAACAGGGGATTAGACACTTTTCTGCCATTTCTGATAAGCTGGATAGGCTCTCAGAAATAATGAATTTCACTAGGAAAAGGTGAACATAAATAAAATAATAAAAATAAGCATTAATTTTAAATATAGTAAATTAAAAATAAAAAGTAATAAAATATATAACTATAAAAAAATATAAAAGCCTGAGATTATTTGTTTCAAACACCTCACAGCACTATTGAACATCTTACCTGATGACTGCGAAACTGCCACATGCATTCAGACATTTTCATAAATTATTTGTAAAATGAGTGTCATTTGGGGTGTAGTGCTTACATTATCTTCAGCTGAGTTAGAAGGGAAAAGTTTAAATCATCAGCCTAGTAGCATTTGGGACATCTCAGGTTTTCATCAGGTCCATTTGTATCCCATCAGTTTGTGCATCCTTACACATGCAAGATCAGTAGAAATCATTGACTAAAAGTTTACAGTGACAATAGAATCTCAGAGAAATGGGAATTATAGCTAAACCTTCTGTTAAGTAGCTTGGCTAGCTTGGCTAAGAATAAATAAATCYTGTGGTGCAAAGATCCCACAGACTGCGAATGGTATGCTTCCTCTTATCTGATCTTGTTTCATTAGTAAATTGAATTATATAATCCAGATTCATCAGTTCTAAAATCAATTATATTCTACAGTAATGGAAGAACTGTAATCCTGGCAGCCAACGTGAAGTGAAAAAATGTACTAAAATATTTAAATTTGTATAGCAAATGTATGCTGTTACATAAACAGAAGATTTCTTAGTAATTAGAAAATTTAACTCTCCTGTGTTCTGCTGAAGATGCAAAATGAGCTTCCTCTTTATGTCACAATAGATAATCTGTGGAAAACAGAAGATAAGTCATATTTCCTTAGCTTCAGTGTATGCAGTTGGGTTTTCAATGCTCAGAAAAGGAACTGAAAGAAGGAATTTATACACCATCCCATAATGAGTTATCTATTCCAGTTCAAGAATTTCATAAGAAATTGCTTTAATTCTGTAAGGAGTTGAGGGCTAGTTCAAGACAGTTTCTCTGTATTCTCTGAAATTAAACTTAACTTTGAAACATTTGTTTGTATTGTTATTTCAAAGAAGAATGTTGTTGACTAGCTGGATAACTTGGGATAGGTGAAGGAAGAAACAGTATATTGTTGCACAGTATTCGTTTGCTCATGTTCCTAATAAAAAATATATAAGCCATATCTGAGGTCAGGGATACTGAATCCAGTGCATAACTAACAGAATAAAATATTGTCTCAGCTGTAGCAAATGTTTTTCTTCAGGGGAACAATAGCAAGGAATAGAGCAGTGACATGCTTAGTTTTTGTTGGCAAACACACAGCGAAGCAAGAATGTTTGGTGTCCCCCATATCTGCTCACCCTTCTCTGCCCTCCCTTTCCTTTTCCATCTTTTTTCTGCATTGCTTCCCCAGAATGGGCTGCCCTGCTTCCTAGTCCCGAACACACAGTACCCTGACCAAAAGGTTGCTTCCTCCTGGGCTATGTTCATTGGTTGGCTGTCTGCACATTTGTTATATTCCTTTTTGGACTCTCTCCATTATCTCATCATGCTGTCTTTCTCCACTGTCATGCTATGAAAGTTCGATAGCAATGACTGAGACAGTAACGTAATAAAAAATAYGTTTATTTCCTCACACAAGCTCTTAGATTAGTAACATCCATTAAAATAATGCGATTACTAATTTAGGAAGGATAACACAAAACCATCAGTTACTAATTTAGAAAGGATAACCCGAAACCATTGATTACTGCGCTATTAATTGGAAGCACTGCTTATCCCTGCTTGAAAACTAGCTTGTTCACTCTCTTAGTGAGAGGACGCTCAACCTCGAGGAGTTACCTTAACCCAGCATCCCAGGAAAAGGGGAGGGGGGGGAATACTTGCGGTCCAGCCGGAGAGGATGATCAGGTCACGTTCCCGTCCCTGCTCAAACTCTCCTAGCTCCCAAGTCTCTTTTTRTACGGCTGGGGCTCTGGGCAAACACTGCTTTTGCTGACTTTTGCGAGTTTCACAATCAGAGGACTGTTTGTTTGTCTGCTTGGAAGGACCCTGCTAGACAGGCAAGACCACAACGCCTCCATATCGCTTCTTCCCTCCCCGGGGGTCCATGCAGATTCCTCAGCCTTATCAGGCAGCAGAGTTCTTTAGTCCTGTTAACTCTTCTATTCCGCAGCCTTGAGCATATCAGTCCTTGCGCATATCAGTAGGCAAACTTCTTCAGTCCTGTTAACTCTTCACTCGCTTGTCAGTCCGCCCCGTGACCAGAGTCACAGCCATACACTCCCCTCTTTCCACCAAGACCCTTTGTTCCTGTTAATTGATTTGAACTGATATGCATTTTTTAAAATGCAATTTTAAATAGCAGATTTTTAGATCATTACAGAACAAGAGGACGTGCTGATAACTGATGAGCTAAGTACAGTCCTCATACAAATCCTGCTCTCACGGGGATGGTTACAGCAGAGCAACATGCAGTAAGAGGAAAAAAGCTGTGATTCATTCCAACTCATGGGTCTCTGACATGTGTGCAACCTGCTGAAACACTGCTCAGGATCCATTAATGTGCAACACAAGGAATGTCTGCCACTTGGATCATGAATACAGCTAATGCAATAGATCTCCGTTGACCACTTCCATTACCTAGGCATGATGGGATACATCTTTAAAGCTTTCTCTGATAAACTGCTTTGTGCCTTGCTTCCAGATGTCAGTCTTGAGCACCGAGTTCCTTGTTTATACTATTTTCTCTCACAGTAGTCACTTTCTGTCAGTGTGTCTGTAAATTTACATAGGAATACGACAATCAGGGGGAAAAAAAAGCTTTTTTTTTTTTAACAGAGCTCACAAATAGAACAAATTCTGCATATAAATACACAGATTTGGATACAGTGCGGGAATCTTAACCACAGGGCAGTTGCAGAAATGTACAACATACTTTCAAGCAGCCACCACTAGTTACCTCTCTGCCTCTGAAAGGGAATAATCTTAGACTACTGAATGCTTGCCTGGTACACAGCTATGTGGCCAAAACTGCCTGTACCTGAGGCTTCCAGGAATCTGTTATTTAAATAATAATCTTATAAGAACATAACTGTATTGTATTATTTTCCCCCCTGCCTTCCAAGACCTTCATTAAGCCTCAGCTTTGCATGCTGTGTTCAATGTTGCCATCCTAAAATTTGAACACCCTCCGCTATGAATGAGATTAAAGACAAGTCTGACGGTTGGTTAAAATTATTTGTATTTAAACTCAGTTTTATTTGTAATGAAAAAAATGTTCCTCACTGTCTGGCTTTGGAGGTGCAGTGTTTTCGTATTTTAAGTACTTCTTGTCACACAAAGGACTAGAAATTTATTCTCAATTTTACTAAATTAGAACAGAAATTTTCATGAAACCTGTCTACAGTTTCTTGGATTTTAACTAATAAAGATGGCAAGAGAGATACAGAGAAAATGTCTACTAGTGATACTTTATTTGTGGCTCAATTTTAATCCTTAACTGACCTGCAAAGAGTGGAGTCTCTCTGCTGTCTGCTTGAAAGAGTCCCTGTATAATTTCTCCTAGGTCCTTGGTCTTGGGAGCTGCGTTTGGCTTGTCTCCACCTTCTCTTCTAATCTCCCTCCTTGTATGACTTATTTTCTCCCAGTGTCGCATCCTTACTTATCTTCAGAGTACCCATGCCACTTGATTAATTCTCAGCTAATATGTTTTTTTCCATTTCCTCTGCCTGCTGCTCATATCATTCCTACTCTGTTCTTTCCTGATTTTCTCACTCTACTGCCTGCCCCTTTGATTTTCATTTTCCTTTTTCCTCCTCTCAGCCATTTACCTGCCTCCATCAAACACTCTTATTTTTTCTCTCTTAATTTCCTGCAGTGAAGACCAGAGAACCCAGTTCTTGATTTGTGTTCTTCAGAAGTTGGGGAAATTAATTACCAGAGGATAAGAATGTCCTCCTCTATATTCTGGTAAAAGAAACAACAGTTAATTGAAGGCAATCTTGATTTACTTTTTGATGTAATCATGAGAATTGGAAACCGTTTTGAACAACAGCAAAATTTCCCTGCATTGATATGAGAGATGATATGAAATAAAATGGAATAAAATATAGCTAGAAACATCATAGTTTGCTTTTTGTTGAAGTGTGTGACAGCATAGGGTCAGTCACTAAGGAAGCAAGAACTTTTCTCCCTTAACAGACATTTTTCTCTCCCCTTAATATAGCCTACTTGCTAAGGTTGGAGTGTTGTGAAGTTTTCTCAAGCACAGCTGACTATTTTTGCTTGTTTTTTTTAGAAGAATGTAGAGCACCTTATGGTAAAGGTGAAATTGAGAGGGTTACAACAAAGAAAAAGAAGAAATTTCCCTGTGGTTGCTCGACAGAGAAGGACTTTCTAGCTGCTAAATAGATGCTGTTAGTGCTACCTTGTTAGTGCATCAGCGTAACGGTGGCCACCAGAGTAACTAGAGAGAGCCCCTTCTCATGGGAATGGTACTAACTTTTTGTAACATAGTGTGCCAAGGGATTGCTGCCAGGCAGTAAATTTTAGAAACCGATTAGATATTCCCAAGGGTGCTTTTTTCTTTGGTTTTGTTTTGTTTTTATCACACATTTACTACAGTATTTATGTTCAAAAAGAGCAGGGTGGTTATATATTTCTCCCCAGCTATTCAGTGAATGTAACATTTCATTCTCATTTGCTGACTTTATTGAATATGGTAGTGTTTGGCTCAAAATGACTGGAGAATAGGAACGGGAGAAATTGTTGCCTTCAGAAGACTCATATTTAAATAAATCATCAGATCTAGATGTTGTCCTTGGAAAGTTTATGGATGTATGGAGCCATCTGAAGTTTCATGGCTTTGTGATGTTTTACAGTCCTTCTGTGCAAAATTAAAAAAACAAACAACAAAAAAACCCTCTGCATAAACTTGAATGTAAGTTAGTAAAATCTTCAGATGGAAAGAGGGGAAGAAAGTAGGAACAAACTGAATTATCACTAGCATGCTACACACTTCTTATTCCAGCCAAGTTTTCAGCAATGTAAGAGAGGAAAAAAGAATATCTGTTATGGACACTTTATAACAAAGAGACATGTTCATAGATTCTGAATTTAACTAGATGATCTGCAAGAGATAATCTTTGCACATTTTAGAGGATGTTTATAATTTTAAAAGTATATAAAACTAATCTTTCAAAACTTTCCAGATATGAATCTTTAACTCACAGCATAAAACAAAAAGTTGATATCAAAGTTTTAGAGAAAGAATATCATACTGGGGATGATTTTCTAAGGAATCAGTCTGTTCTCAATCATCAAAATGAAGTTTCCAGATTTTCAAAAGTAGTTAGAGTCCAAGAGGTCCTGTCTGTTTAGTTATAAACCACTAGCCACAGCAGAGCCTCTAATTCATGTAATTGCTTAGCAGAGTTGTTTGCATAACTGATTGTTCAGTTCAGTGTTTGAACCAAAAATAAAGAGGAAAAAATGTTTTTCTGAGTTTACCTGAAATAAAACAGTTTAAGCTTTCTGGTTGAAATAAAATTAAAAAAAATTGCTTAGGGACAAATGAAATATTTGTTTCAATCATAAATTATTTTTCAGTAATTTTTATTTAAAAACAGAATGAAATTTAATGAAATTCAGTTATGTGAGATAAAAACAATAAATGACTGTCTTTTAGTAATACTAAAATAATATGCTTGCACTTTTTTTCTGAAAAAAGGTTTTCTCTTTATTGCCAGCTGAAGGTGTCTGATGATATTGACTGGAGTTCAGTTGATATTGACCAGAGTTTAGTTGATCAGAGACTGCATTTTTAATGGTTAAAGTACACAACAGTGGTAGGCATTCCTTTTCATTAGCTTACTTCACAGAAAGCTGCAGAGATTTTAAGGGGAGCAGATTAACATTTAAAAAATGGCATTTGCGTAATGCCTATCCTTCTTCAGGGTCTCCCCTTTACCATTTCCCCATTTTTCAGTTCAGAATACAGAACTTAGTCATGCATGACAAACAATTGTGATTATGACGTTTGCTTCTCTAAGTACTAATGAAAAAGTCTTCTGAAAATGTTAGAAAACTCTTGGAGAGTTACCATAAAAATGACTGCAACTAAAAATATATTAAAAAAAATCCAAGTTGTGTTTGTAGAATTTAGTCAAAAATGTAGTTTTACTTAATAAAACTAAGGCATTCTAGGCAAGAGAAGTCAAAATCACTGTGTATGGTGTTATTGCTTACAAGGCACAGAGATCTACACAAACTCCAGTGTAAGAATAATTGAAAAATGACATAAATTTTGGAAGCCATGAAGTTTGATCCAAGTAGAGTTTATTCTAACAATTCCTGTCTCAGAATATTGAACTACTGATATTGACTCATGATCAACAGTAAAATACATTCAGGACTATAAAAGGTGTCAGGATTAATGAGTGTGTCTAGTCTAAAAGATGTTGCACTTATCGCTTAACATGAAAAGATAAATATATCATGCCACAAGAACTTTATGCCGTTTAACCACATACATTCATTTTATTCCTTCCAAAGGCTCAGCTCTGTTAAGAAATTCAATAAATACAAGGGCCTTTCACAACTGCCATTTTATCTCATTCCAACAGGCAAAAGGATTGTAGTTAGATCAAAGTCCAGTCCATCTGTTCTTGAAATTAAATTCAAATAAATTTGAAACTGCTCATATTGCAGAGTTGCTGATAATACTTCGAGGCAAGTGATAACACTGTACAGATTTAGAATGGACTTGCAGAAAGAGCAGTTCCTTTGTAGTGATGAGCCTAGATAAAGAGGGGGACAGACAGAGTGCAGAACTTAGGAAAATCATAGCAATGCAAGCATTAATATTCTGGTGTCAGTCAATGTCATTGCATGTGACATCCCCTAGTTTATATATCAGCATTTTACAGTGTCATGAGCATTTCAGAGTTTTGCTGTTGTCAGTCCATTCAGTCTGCATTTGCCTGTGCCTCTTCTCTACCAAATATTATGTTTTAAAAAGCAAATTAATTCAACCATTCAGTGAAGCTTATCCTATTACTTTACATGAAGAATGAGTTTTCTTGAAACTGTGGTTTTCTTTTGTGATATATTAAATTCTCTTTAAGATTATTTATCTTATAACTGTTTAGAAACAGAACAGAAAATGGGGAAATGGTAAAGGGGGGACCCTGAAGAAGGATAGGCATTACGCAAATGCCATTTTTAAAATGTTAATCTGCTCCCCTTAAAATCTCTGCAGCTTTCTGTTAAGTAAGCTAATGAAAAGGAATGCCTACCACTGTTGTGTACTTTAACCATTAAAAATGCAGTCTCTGATCAACTAAACTCTGGTCAATATCAACCGAAATCCTATTGAATGAGAATCTTTACAGTGTCGAACTGCAACAGGTTTTATCTATATTTTAATAAAACCAAAACATACAAAGAAAAAACTAAGTGTAGAAGACACTATGCAAAATCACACAGAAATAATTTTTTTTAATCGTAATTATTTTATTACAAGTTAACACTTACTAGACTTAAATCTGAGTGTTCCTTGCCTTTAAAAAATAGTCATCAGTGTTTTACTAGATGGTACAGATGGTTTTACAGATGGTTTGGGATAAGATGTAATGGGTAGGGTCAGTGAGCCTGGAGAATAGTGTTAGCATATAAAATCTTGCAGTTAAATATCCTTCTGGAGGTCAGAGTATAAGTGGAACAATAGCAGATATCTCTTAAAGCACAATGTAGTACAAAGGACACAGGGCAAGGTTTTGCTCTAAACAGCACTCATTATAAATGGGTGGCATATCTGCGGGTATCTGGGCCTCTGGTTATCATTAATATTCATGTGGGAGAAGAAAATATTACACTTAAAAAATGCTAGGGATGGTATTCCTATCATGTAACTATAATGATCTGAGTGGAGGTAGTGCAAGCTGGTTATGTCTCCTCTAGGACTTCCACATTATCTACAGGGAAATTCATGTTGCTTGTTTTAGGCACTGAGGAGTCATTCTCTGCAGGCACCTACCTCCAAGAATGTAGGACGTACAAGTCTCTCTTCGCATGCCTCTTACCCATGAAAGCCCATAAGATGTCAATATATAATGCTACTCCTTGGATCCTAGAGATTTATTTCAAGCCAACCTCAAGCTTAGATGTTGCTAGTATTAAATGAATTGTGAATAGCCGTATGAAAACTTCTCAGGAGGTATTTGGTGTAGGCTTATCTGTTCAAAATGCTAAGCATGTCCCCACTATTCCACCTACAGTCTATTGAACCTGTGCAAGAGATTTATAATGATAATTATTTTATGTTGTAATTAATGCGAATGTACCTACCATGCTGGTGTTGATTAGAAGCGTGCCTCTGGCCATAGGAGACATTGACATGTTTCTGTTTTGGTTTTGTTTTTTTAAGTATTACTCTGAATATTTCCTGATTTCACATAGAAAATGTGTCATTTTATAAAATGGAAGGAAAAGAGCTCATGAGGAGGTAAATACTTCAGACTTCTGTAAACTGGACTCCAGTTAATTTCTCTTAGTCTATTCTATCGACATTTAATTATGACAATGTCTAATTTTCTATAGTCTGCTGTTTCAGTTAGATAATTTCAATCACCTTTTCCATGACCAAATCCTGTGAAGTATGGATTACAGGAGATTTAATTAGAGATGCAGGTACTCAGAATCTTCTTAGGATTTGGCCCTATCAGTTTTGTAAGGATTTTCTGATTTTAAAATGTACTTTGATCATTCATAATACATAGGAACATTCAAAGCACTGTCACTGTCCAAAGGGAAAACATTGGTGTAAAAGTTTGTTAGGGATGACACATCTGAGAGATAATTAACTAGCAGTATTGATCTTACACATTTTTTGCGTAATGACCACATCTGAATGCTGTGACAGAAATATATGCAAGGTTACATTTTAATATTTATCATGTCAAAAATACCTGTACAAAAGGAAATGAACAAATAGTGATCCAACATTCCAATATCGTGGCACCTAAAATATGGAGGAAGTGGTGCTTATTGCAGTACTTATTGAAGTACAAAAATGGTCAGTAAAAGCAAACGATATTGAACACATATTTCCTTAAATGATAAATTTCAGGAGAGATGAACCCATGCCCTGTGTGGAAAATGTATTTAGATTATTATTTGACCATAAGATCCCTTTCTTTGCTTCTCAGAGTTTTAAAAAGAGTTGCACTCTGATGAACAGATGACATGAAAATGAAAATAAAGCCACTCTGATTGCCATTTGTGTCATTCTCTCTCTCTCTTTTTTTTTTTTAAATAAATGTCTTCAATTTTGGACCAAATATGGTCCCCTGTGTTAAGGCGTTTTTCCAACAGACATCTCCAAGATCACTGAGAGTTTGGATCTGAACTTTCCACTTGATTCCTGTGTGCAGCGTGTACCAAAATATAGACAAAAAACCTATTTACCTCTTTTGGAGCATCAACTTGTATGAAGTCTGGATATATCTTTAGGGCTTTTGAGACAACCTTAGTAGAGGCCTGTGGATTTCTTGAAGTCCTCACAGACCCGCCAGAACTCAATATCCTCCTCACTGAACTCTGACTTCAAAAATATTCTGAGCTGCCAAGCCATCTGGAGAAGAATAAATGAGATGATGTGTGGAGGAAAAAGGAAAGACCTTTGCACATTATTTTTTATAAGTATCACATATACTATCATTTATTTTTCTGATAATAGTTTGTCTGTCAGGCAGAAGTTAATTCTAAGAGACTTTTTGGGTGAAATAAATAGAAGATAAAACAATGGCAATGATTGTGTGATTAAAGTCATTTAAGTCATTAAATTCTTTAAGAAAGTTGTTAATTGAGAAATGTTCCTAGTACCTGCCTGGTATGGTGTACTCTTTCTAACACTGATAGAATAGTTTAAAGGGGGATCTTAGACATTTTGGTCTATAAGAGTATTTGGAGTGACTAAGCAATCAATAATTTGAGGGTGACATCTGGTCTGATAGACACATAAGGAAAAATATGTTATACTGTCACAGAGTAATGTGCTTCTCCCCAAGATAAGGTTAGACTGGCTAAAGAGTAGTTACAACTGCTTTCAAGTAAAGTTTAAGGTGAGGGTGAAGAGAAGGACGCTTTGTAACCTACCCCCTTGTTCAGCACTCTGTGCAATTTTAAGAGAGAGAGAGAAAAAAAAAGAGAAACAAAGAGAGACCTACTTGGAACAAGTTGTTTTAGAGTGAATCCACATTACAAGCACCAAGAAGAGAAAGTTGACAGCACCTAAATTTGACTCTGTTTCTCAGACTAAGGCTCTTCAGAAGTAGCGTGAGGGCATCCCGGAGCACAAGGATTCGACTGGAGAATGGTGCAAGGAGGTTATTATCTCAAGGCAAAAGCCTCAAAATAACAAAAGAAAGAAAGAAAAAAAGGCAAATGTAGAACCCAAAAGAGACACATGACTTCTGTACCATGAACGTGTAGAATAATCCATGTAGCTATCTAGAGGAATAAGGCATGTCAGGTTCAATATACTGATTTCCTCTCAATATACTGATTTCCTCTCTTCAGTCCTTAGTCTAGCTGCTCTAGAACAAACCTTGTCCTTTCTTAGACCGACACAGATTTTCCTTCCAAGCTATTTCTATGAATGAAAGAAAGGGCATTGATTTAATATCAACATTATTATGCCACAGAGCCTGCATGGATACTTTTTTTTTTTTCCAAATACTCATTGATAAAGTGAGAAAACATTTTCTGGCTAAGACTGTAAAATTCAGAACTTGGGAAGTCATTTTTAGTTGGGAGAAAACTTTGAAAAATATCCCACCCATAATAGTACACTAATACACATGGAAATTGCACTCATCAGGGAAACCAGAGATGCATGTATTGATCTGGCTTCTAGGAGACTTCAGTTTCAGCCTCCCTCCAGGTGGTGCAAGTTTTTTAGTCCCTCTGTTTCAGCTCTCTGCCAATAAACCTTCCCCCTAGCTTTTCTCTTGTTCATTTAGATCAGAAATTATTCAGGATTAAGGCTGTGTTTTATTCTAGATCACCCCTCACAGTGGAGCCCTGACCTTTTTCTTTAATTGGTCTCTAAGTGTTACTATTGTAATGATCATTGCAGCCCTTCTCACAAGTTTCTCACATCCAGAAAATCCATTTCAAATTAATCCTGAGACAGCTTATTGAAATTTTGGAAGTCATTTTGGAAGAATGAATCTGTATTTTTATTTAAAGCCCATGCAAATGAGAGGGAATATTTAAGAATGTAATTTAAATACAATTTTTAAGACTTCATGCCATTCATTTGAAAACCCCATCTGCCAACTGTAATGTAAACACAAAGCTATTTACTTCATTCATAAAAGCAATATAAAGCTTGTATTGAAGTTGGAACTGAGATAGGAATTGTGATGGGACTTTTGACTACTGATAGATGAATTGTTGCACAGATCTGATGCTGATCCCCATTCAGCTGACATCATTGAACTTTTATAAATAATCTCTTTGGGATGCAAATGGAGCTTTCTTTTAGGATATTCTTGTGGGTGAAACTGAATTTCTGACAGTCTCTATTTAAACAAGCAATTTGTTCGGGAGAAATATTATTAGGAGCTTTTTCATTTTTAAACATTGGTTATAAAATACACAGACTAGAAATAGTTTATGACTTCCCCAGTGTGAGGAGATCAGGCTGACAAGAGGTACATCCTCCAATCAGAAGCTGATCTCACGTTGAGAGAGTTGGGTTGCTTGCGGTAGTCTTGCTGTCCTTGTCCTTCCTGTGCATGTCAGTCTGTGGCCACCCAGTCTTTGAAGGTCCCCTTGAAGTTTTCAAGACTTGGGTGAGCCCATCCTTTTGGGGACATTCCCAGACTTGGTCCCCAGGCATCCCCAGGTGTTCAACAATCTCCCCAGAACACAGAGTGGAATATATTGAAAATGCATTATTATAAAGAGCATCAAGTTGTTGATTGGATCATTCTTACAAGAGTTGGTCAACAAGCTTTACAAACATGCAAAGTGCGTGTTCTTACCTCATTACAACCATAGGCAGCAGACGAGCAGCAAGTATAAAAAGTGTGGTTCTTTAGGGAAAGAACTGTGTTTTTATAGGACTTCTGTTGCTTGGCACCACTGTAATAAAAATTATAAATAACCCACCCACCTGATGGTTATTACCAAGGAGATGAATTGGAATGGGAGTTCTGTGTTCAGGCATGTGAAACATAAAGGTCCTTATCTAAAAAGATGCTCTAGAACAGCAAATCTCAATAGCTCATCCAAGACAGAGAAAAGTTATGGATCTAGTGAGATTGTCATCAGAAATGATGATTGGTGAATAAATTTTGGGGAAAAAAAGCTGCCAGGAAATTTTAAACTGCTGTGCGTGGTTTTGGGTTTAAGGTCAAAGGGAATGACATCTCCTGGATGAGAAGTGACTTTGGCATTTTAGAAATAATCAATTTTTATTTGACTGAAAATCCATACAAAACATGTAGATTTCTTTGTAATAAGATCATCTAAGAAAATATCTTTTTCTTCGTGGTTACATTAGTGGAAGAGATTAGAAACAACACAAATGGCAAAAAATAAGCTTATCAGAGCCTACTCCCCTAAAGCATCAAACTTGTTCAGTTGTTTCCATTCTCCTTACTCTCGTGCTTAATTATCATCGTGGGAGTCATCCTGATAAACTGTGTAAATTTAAGAATGTGTATATTTTCAAGATCAGGGCTGAAGTTAGCTTTGTTTTCAATTCCTTTGTTACTACAGTAGTTTTGAGGACAGCTTTACTGTTTGTTGAAAAGCAAATAGACAGTACAGCTACTGACCGCTTTATTTAAAAAAAAATAGGAAAAACAGGATACATCACACTGGAAGTTTAACAGCCAGTATCTTGTTGAAATGAAACTCCCCTCCCATCAGTTCTGTCTTGTAAATGTCCCTTAGGACATGCTCAAAAGTTATACCGTGCTTGCAGCTTGTATAAACATACCCCCACCAGTTCTGCTTCTAGTAATGAAGCTGGTGTAGGTGAAAGCCCATGGTGAGTCACACTGGAGAGCAGTGTGAAAACCTGATGTGAATGTGTGTGAACAGGTTTGGTGCACATGCTTTTAATATTTTTCACATACTCCTTACCTATATTAGACAGAAGTGTGTCCACAAGGCAGGCCACTGCTTCCTCAGCAGTTGACCCGTGGAATCAAATCTATTTTTGAAAATAGCATGGTGATCTTTGAGCTGTGCAGTCCATGGTAATTTTCTTCTACAATTTGGAACACTTGCCATGGCATTAAGAAAGCAGGAGGAGCAATTTATAAGGGTTGCCCTAAGTGTCAAATAGCAGAAGGTCAACACAAAGTATGACTTCTTTTTAGAGTGTAAATAACCATATAGGCTCATAAAGAAGAATTTTATTTGATACTGGCAACCTGATTATTTATCTAGGAGACATTAGTAATAATGTTTGCAATTGGCTGAACTATAGTAAAGATATAAGAGAGGTATTCATTGTACTGATTTTTTTTCTCAAGTTTGAATGGATTAACCATTAATTTGTATGTCATTTTTTGCTTGGAATGACCAAAACTATCTAAAAGGTTATCATGCTAGCAGTGGTATGATAAATGGGCAAACTCTCAGTTTCTTAGTGGTATAAAAAACTGGATGGGTTCATAGCTTTGTTCGCAACAAGCATTCGATTAAGTATTTGTAAAAGAACGTAATAGTATCTTTTTCTTTCTTGTCCTTTTTTTTCCTTTTATTTTCCATAAATGTTGAAAACTCCTCCTCCTTCATCTCTAAGAAAGCATAAGAATCCAATTAGATTAATAAATTCTCAATTTGGGACTGATTTATCTAAATCTAGGAACTTGACAGGGGAGAATGGGATTTTTCTTAAACTAGTTAATAATTTTAAGTGCTCATGCTTTTGAAGGAACACCCATTTTGAACTGATGTGTGTGCAGTCTGGTCTAAAACACAGACTTTCTGAGCATCAGAGTTATTATCCTTTTTGCCTCCAACAAACACAAGACATTATTACATATAAGTCTTCCACTCTAGCAGGTATCTAATGAAGAGCGGTTGAATAGTTGTTTTATTTTACTAGACTTGCTACATTAAAAAAAAATGGACAGCTTGCTAAAGAACTTAGAAGATAATAATATTTACAGCACTATGTCTTGCTTAAGCCACCTACTCCTAATAATTTATCATTTCATCATAAAATGCTTTTTATGTTGACGCACAAAAGGGAATGGCAATGCCACTCAGCTGCAGACACTTTGAAAGCTAAGCCTGTACAGAGGAAAAGGTGCATAATTAAGTGAAATGTTGATATTAGTGTAGAGAAAGCAAGCTATTAATTACACGTTAGTTGTTACTAAAATTTGCCTTTACCAGTCAATAATGTTACTTACACTAAAATTTTAATGCAATGAATGTATATCATCTATCTGGTGATGGCAAGGCCAAAAGAAATGTGGGTATGCTACTTTCTACTTCAAGTTTATTGATATTTGAAGACAAATGGTTGTGTTTGCCCAAGGAATCCACTTAGAAAAACTACATTAGCGCCCTACAACAAACAGGTAGGAAGTGTCTGTACCATTATTTTCGGGTGCGTTAATAACTTGGCACAGATTTACAATCAATAAACTCAAAGTAAAAAATATTTATATATGATATGAAAAAAAAGCTAACAGAACACACAGATTCAAAACTGTGTAAGTAAAAGCAAGAGAAAATCCCTAATTAAAATTGCCATATCATCTGCAAGGCCTCCAGTTTGGTCTTCATCCCTGGTTAAAAATAAAAATGAGCAGAGAAGGTGGGCTGTGTTAAGGAAAATACCAATATGCCCATCTGAAAGAACAGCTTAAAAAAGTCAAGGACAAAGGCATTTGTTCTGTTGTGTGAGACTCACAAGTGAGATTGTTGAATGGATACAGCTCTTTACAAAACAGCATGACATAGATGCAGCCTGAGGTATCAATATTTGCCTGCCTCTTTATCTGCCTGTTTTTTTCCCATTGATTTTCCCAGTTTCCCAGCAGTCTATTAGTTTGCAGCCTCTGACATCCCCACACCAAAATTAATGTCACATCTCCTGTTCAGTGCTGAACAAGAAAATTTTTTTTTATGATTTGATCATGTTTTCATTTAGAATAAGGAGCATATTTATTTTAGAAACCTTTGTTCTGTGTTTTTTAACTGAAAGAAATACAAAATCTGATTTTAAAGAAAATTTTGGGGAAAAAAAGAGATTTGCAAAACATCTGCCAGAATTTTCCAGATGGAAATTCCAAGTGTGAATTGGTTTTTCTTGTAACTGCTAAAGACAAACAATAAGAGATAAAGAATTTGTTCAGAATGATACCTCTCTGTCTTCTCTGTCAGAACCGACTAAGTAGAATGTTTTTATCCCAATTCATCAAATTTTAAGGAAAATAAAAATTTCTAAAAAATAAGATTTTTTTTTAATTTAAAGGTTTAAATGAAATTAAGAATATGTTTTGTCCTCATTTTCTATTTGTGACTGTCTTAGGCCTGGTAAATGATGTTGCAGAAGATCTTGAAATTAAAAAAGGAGCAACATGAGAGCAGGGTCAGATGCTGATTTTCAAATTTTTCCCCATTTTGCATAAGGGTTTTTCATAAGAAGMCAAAGAGGCACACTCTCTGGAATATCTACGTAGATGGGGATGTAAAAGGTATAGACTGGAATCTCAGGTTGTTTTTGGTATCTCTTATTGCAACTATTACCTTTTATAGGAATTGTTTGAGATGCATTAGTCCAGACAGAGAGAAGAAACTAACTCTCTGACTTGTTGTTGTGGATCTCATATAGGATACGAGAGGGAACATACCAGCCACCAGACATTTTGGCTATTTGGGAATGATTTGTGTGCCTCCTCTCTCTCATTCGGTGGTTAGAAAGGGAAAAATTGGGAACATTTGGTTTCTTTTATGTGCAGAATGAAAACCAATTTTACAAATTCTCCAGGGAATTTTCTGGCCAGATCCTGTTCCTCTTTGAAAGCTTCACATTAATTTCTGAGCAGGTTTGTCATTTTATATTGAAGGGCTTTTCTCAGTTCTTCTCACTGGTTACAGGCATGCAGATTCAGGGAACATTTAGGCCTTACAGTCATGTCCCTTAGGAAGGACAGTAGCTCACCCTAACTAAAAGCAGGGGAGAACATTACAAGCCTTCTGAATCCACCAGCTACAGACAATATTCATGATACTGGACGATGGGAGACTTGAATGAGTGGACAACAGGGCAGAGAATGCCTCTGCTCTACAGAAATACAGTATCACATTGAGCTTTTTTTGCTCCTCCTTTCCTGAGGTAAGGGCTAAAAGACCATATTCTCAAGATTGACTGCATGTCCATCAATCAGAAGAGCATTTCAAAGTAGCCTTTGACAAGCAGTTCACTAGGCTTTTGTCTGACTGACCAACATGTTCCCAAAATCATCTAAGGAAAGTCCTTTATGCCAGCTACCAGCAGAGAAGAGTCTCTAATGTTATATATAAGATAAACATATTGGTAAGAATCTCTGATGCTGTACCTAGTAACTTAAAAAATAGGTTTTCCAGAACCTAAAAGACTCTGGGGCCTGATAAATGGATCAACCACTTAGTTGTACATAATGTAATATGCATTATTTAATATATATTTTAAGCTTATTTTAAAATTTACAAACCTATAAAATGAGTGAAATTCTATAAAAGTAGCAAATATTCCTAAGAGGACTCCAAAAGTTCTATCAAAACTCTTCTCTGAAATATATAGGATAGTTTGAGACGTATATTCCAGAGACATTTGTCAGTATCACCCAGTAATGGTGGGCACTAATTTCTAAATTTATCAAGAGATCATGTGGTAGTGTCAACACATTATGTAACTGCAGTTATAGCTTATTTTTATAGGCTTAACTGTAAGGTTATTGCATTGATACTCTTAAAAATTAAGTCTTATTTTTAAGTAGCTGTCAGTTTACTTGTATCCCARCTGTCCAAGATGATATAAGCAAAATAAAATTATGCAAATTTATGCATACACACATATACATAAAATTGGAGTGCCAATATATTTAATATTTACTGAAAACATAATCAAAAGTAAAGTATGCATTATATGAAAATGTATCACAGAGCATTATGTTTTATTGTATGAGCTGGTAGAATTAACCAGTGGGGAATTTGTTTCGGTAACTGTAGTAAACTTTAGTGAAATATATAACAAATTTATGGATTGTTTAATGATTATTTAATAGCTTTCTTGTCAAAGAAGAAAGCAAATGAAGGACCAGCATGAAACAGACAGTATGGACCTAATCCTACTTGTTTTCCGTGTGATTCATGCTCTTTGAATCACCAAAAAAAGATCTCATTGACCTCAATGGATTTCCTCAAATGCAAATGTCAAACAGAAGCAGCCTCAAGGAACCAAAATTATCACATACAGTACAAAGTGAGAAGGAAAATAAAAGCTCTCCTGATTAATGAAAAGTTGACTATCCCATCCGATAAGTCTTCTCAGATAAAAATAGTCATAAACAATGACTCACTTCACTGGCATTTTTTGTTCCTCTGTCTGACTGTCACAGGTAAGGTAGAATTTCTTTTCCTGACTGATCTTTATACTGAAAGTAAAGTGACAGCAGCACCATTACAATTAGTATGCAAATAACCAAACAGTAGGATGCAAACTGACACTCCGTTTTTAATACTTTCAAGTTATTTCTGTTTCAGAATCATGGCTTATTTTTGGACAGTGGTCAATATAATCTAATTACCAAAAATAAAGAACTGCTATTTAATTAAATACAATTTATATGGAAATATCTTTCAAGATGTATTTGTGCTCTGGACAATGTCTTAACACAGAAACCACCTTTGCCTTACTGACTGTGGAAAAGAAAAAATGAAAAAACAGAGCATATGGCTAACAAATTCTCCACTATAATTGTTTTCTCTTAAATTGTAACCTGAAAGCTTACCTGTCACATCCTACGTCTTCATGTTTTAAGGCCCTTGAGTAGTCAGCATTTTATTGATTTATACAGCTGATCACAACGGGTCCAAAAAGTGTTGGATATGTTAATCATATATGCACCGACACCATTACAAATAATGGGTATTGGGTACAAATAGTGGGTGCAAATTTGGGATCACATGGTGACTGCAGTAACTGATATTTTTCATGCAGTCATTTTTTTTCAGCTCTTCCTGATATTTCATTCTGTATGTCCTCTTCTAGAAGCAGAACCCCACCTGCAAAAAACCATTCTTATCTCATTCTGCCGTCTGCTCTGTATGCAGCCTCTCTTTTTCCATTCTTTGCTTCCCAGTTCTTTCCCTCCTTTGTACATACTTTGCTTTCTCTYGCTTGCCTGAATATACAGGCTTGCTGATTGGTTTCTTGCCTCTCTCTACGTCTTCTCCTACTGCCTAATTAGTTTCTCACCCTATCCAGCATACCCATTCACAGTATATCACATCATAAAAATGCATGAATACATGGAGCTGATTTAGTTGTTTGCTTCAGCAAGATCATTCCTGTTGACACTCTTTGACTTGATGTAATCAGACTTCCAGCGGTTCAGGAATTGGGACCCATGTGTCCCACACTACAGAGTAAGATCCTCATTCTCTCATGTTTTTAAATATTTTACATCAAATAGAGCAGGCTTAACAGTCGAGGGTCCATTCAATTTTCTTACTGTCAGTGCTTTAACAATTGGCATAGTCTTATGGAAAAGCTACCTTTTTTCTGACTGAGGGTACAGTCTTTCTCATTTAAGGTATATCTCTCCCGTCTGTGTGATGGACTTGACAGGGAACACCAAACAGCAAAACTGAATTTCAGATGGGAATGGATATAGACATGGGTTTCAGGGATGATCAGGAGAGGGAAACTCCACCTTTCAAGAGAAGAGTAAAAGACTTTGGCTTGCTTGTAAAATGAAAGCAGAAAGGAGCTGTGATTGCTCTCAGGGAATATAGAGGAGTAACCCAGAGAGGGTTCATCCTGACAGAAGATCAAATGGATATACACTGATTAAGAATAAATTTAGGCTGGAAATCAGAAGATGGCTTCAAATAATAAGAGTATAGTTCTGTAATAGTCTCCCAGGAGAATTTTTGTCCTCTCCATTCCTCTGCACTTCAAAAATGGAGCTCAGTATGCTTATGAAAGAGATTATTTGACATTATTTGCCTTTGATAATAGAGGACTAGAAATGATGACCCAGGGCAACCTTTTTACTCCTATATTCCTGAGAATGCTGGCGGGAAAATGTTAAGATTTTTCATTGACAACAAAATGAAGATTCTTCTGTATTCTGAGGTTAAAGTGAATGAAGTGCAAGCTTATCAAATTCCTACTAATCTTATCTAAAGTAAGTGTAAAAATCTAGTTATTTCATGTTGATTAGTTATATATACTTCATAATCATATCAGCCCAAGACCATATACATGTATGTATATATTAATGTGCTTTCTGAAGTCTTTAATTTGCTTAATTTTCTCGGTGCAACTTTACTAAAGTCATTATCAGGTCATTATCACTTAACAATCTTAATTATTTAACCATTTCATAATCTAGGTCATTGTCATTTAATAATCTATATGCTACTTAATAAGATAAATTAGCAGCTGGGGGAGATTTACAGTAAGTTTCAGGGCCATATTTAAGTGATATGCATTTTATCACATTTTCCAAATTATGAATAAATGCTCACTGTAAACTCATGAAGGCCTAAATTGTGATATCCTTTATGAGCAATTTATGATTTATTGATTCCAAAGATTATCCACATGAGGATAATCTCTTACCAGCTTTAGGGCTGTACAGTCTGATCACAAAATCTGTACCCTAAATAAGGAATTCTCAATTCATTTTGTTTTCCATTCTCTCTCCTTAATATAGCTACTTAACAAGAAAAATAAATAAAGAGTTTTGTTTAAAACAGTGCTCATCCCTTCCTTCTTTTCTTAGACTCACCATGCTTGTATAGATTTTATTCTTTAAGGAAAATAAATTGGGAAATGAGTAAGGGAAATAACTAATTGCTAGTTAGTTATACAAGAGAACTAACAACTAAAACTAAATTAGAAAACTCAAATCTATTCAGCAATTTTTTGTCACATAATTATGCCTTCCTCTACATAGGATATTAATGCACAGTCATTTGTATTTGACACAGGTATGTTATAAATAAGTTCATGTTCAACAGTTTCCTGCACTCTCCCAGAAATTCGTGCATCTGTATGGACCCTTGCATACATTACAGCTTCAAACATTAGCATACATTAGAATTCAAACGAATCAGTGTTCTCTTGTTGCAGAGAGAATCAGAGCAATATGTCTGAAACCACTACTTTCTTCATGATCCTTTTCTATCTCCTCTGACTCCCCCGTACTTCTTAGAGTTAAGATTGCTGTAATCTGAGTAATAATTGGTTTAATTGAAACTGTTTTATAAGAGAAACATAATGTCTCAGGAGAATGCCTTCCTTTTCTTATGGCTAGCTCATGTGAATGAAGACTGCAAGACAGGAGTGAGTGTTTGGACTTTTTTCTGGTGAATAATCTATATGGTGGTGTCTGAGGTGGATGGTGGGTTCTCGAGCAGATGAATTGTGTTTTCCCTTATGTTTGCAGAGAGACAAACACACTGGTGATGTTTACTGTATTATAATTATACTTATGGAATGCACAATTGCCAGTCCCAAAGAGATTTTTTTTTCCTTTAATCAGTATTTCTCCTTCATCATAAACATCAGAGAAAGTACTTCTGTTTCACTAAAATGTTCATGTCCATCTAGAGAATCTGACTAAGTCCCCCAGAGCGAAAATACCATTTTCATATAGGTATTTTAAAAAGGTTTTTTTTTCTTATTATCACAATCCAGCAATCATGCTACTCATATGACATGGCGGCTCCTGCTCTTTTTCAGTCATGTGTGGTATTTTTGGTTATCGGTATGTCATGGCAAATGGAGTGGGTGTTCTCCAATCTCTTCTACGCTATTGTGTGGTTGCCGTGATTGTATAGTCCCRACATGGTTCTATATTCTGCTTAAGATGGATCTTGAACGACCCATAGGTCTCTGTGACACCAGCTTCCTCGTCATGATTGCCATATAGGGTCTCCCCTGCCTTGCTTATCTCTCTGAATGCAGTAATGGCCTATCAGGCTAATCTTGTGCTTTTGGTAGTGTAAACAAGAGATCTGCAGAATCATCCCACAAACAATTTTACATTATCTAATCTAGGCTGGCATTTTTCATTTATTCTTTTTTCCATCCTATCATGAACAAAAAAGGACATTGTTATTATTCTGCTGGTTTTAGAGAGATATGTTGTAATAGAGATCTGAAAGAAAAGCTGTCATATATTCTATATAATGGGTATTTCAAAAATGGCACAACAATTTTGGATGGAGATAGAAACAGTCCTTTAAGAAATAGTCACTTTGCAAAATTGCTTATATTGATATAAAGCTTCCTTTTTATGTTAGCTGGAAGATCTGTTGAGCTTCCATTAAGGAAAAAGGTTAGAAATTAGGAGATCCTATAAAACACTGTAGAGCTAAAAAAGAAAAAAAAAGAAAAAAAATTTTAAACAGAATATAAAAGTTGTGTCCCTAAGAGGAGATTTTGATTTTAAAATCAAAGTAAGCAGTTTTCAAATGTTCCTGATAGATTTTTTGCTCTATTGTACTCGATGGGACAGAAATCCACTTGCTGCACAGGGTCACAATAGAAGGAGAAAAACGTGACTGAAAATATGATTCTCTGTAATGTTTCTTGTTTCTTTTAATCAGTTATTTTCTCTTATCTGTGACATTCTGTATCATGGGCTACAGTACTGCATCAGACAGGGCCAGACAGGGCCAAACCTTACCTGCAACCCCCTGCCTACGTGCATAGGGTTAACTTCAACATTTTCTAGGTGGAGGAAGAGCCTTTAATATTTACATGAAATTGATTGTGGTTGATTCAGCCTCAAGTTTAAGCTTTAAATATATTACCCAACTTTAAAAATATTTATTAATAGAACTTCTGGCCTGGCAGACTGTAAATAGTCATAATTCTAATTTTTTGAGTAAGAGAGAAAATATTTGTCCATAACTGTTGAAATAGCACTCTGCCATTACTCCTCGCCTTCTCCTTTTTTATTTTTTACATTATGATGCTGGTTTGTGATTGCGGGTCTGTCTTTTCTCAAATAGCAAACAGGACATTCCACAAAGCTATGCATGCATTTTTTTTTTTTTTGCCTAAATTAACTTCCAGATAATGAATATATTTGACATTGAAGAAAAAAGATGTTAAAGGACTGTGATATCATATCTTGGAGAAGGACTCACAAAATTCAAGGTGGAGATAGTGCATTTTTGTAGTGCTAAAAACAAATCTGTAAACATCATAAGAGAATTAGACACCTGTGACCTACTGATGAGTTAGGGAGGGTGCGCCTATATCCCTTTTACACTGTCAAAAAAAATCCTATTTCTTGAAAAAAAAGACCAGAAAATGCTAAATAGAGTTGCGAAAGTTTTCTACTTATTTGAAAACAGGAGGGAGAGAAACAAATTAGAATATTAAGAATATAAAATGGGGAATGAAATCAAGAAAGATGACAAATTCCTCAAGCATTTAATACATAAACTTGCAATGCATTCAGAAGCTGAATCATGGCACTTTCTTACAAGCATTGCCTTCTCACTAGCAATAATGTGAATATATATGATACAATGCCATATGTCACTGAATATCAGTATGTTGTGGCTCATATATGGTAGTAGATATGTAATCAAAGGATTTTTCCTCTTTCCTCCTCTCATTTTTTGGGAGAGAAAGGAATTATTGTTTGGCTTTACTGACCAAGGAAATGACAGAAATAATATGTGGAAGTCATTATGGCAGCAATGTAAAAGTGCAATGTGAGCCTTTTGTAATCTAGAGCATTTCATCCCAACAGAACAACCCCTTACAAGTGACAGCTAATCATTTCTTTCTTAATATAAAAGTGCATTCTATCATCTTCCATATTCTTCATTTTGAACAGCAAAATTAGAAAATGGAAAAGTATATGCCTAGAGGGGTATATTTCATTCTTTTATGAAAATCCAATGATTTTCTCTAAAGATCTGACAAATGAGTATTTATACATCCACCTAAATTATACTTTGCTATTCATGCCAGCAGTTTCTAGGGGGACTTATTGCTGTTAACCAATAGGATTTTACTGTATGTTTTTTCAAAAGAAAGTCAGGTCAGAATTGGGCATCCAACTTCACCCAAATTAGTTTATCATAAGTAATGTTGATCTAATCAGAAGAGTTCCTTCGGCTTGTTCTCCTGAGACTTCAGCTCTGTTGAACATGTTTCTCTACTCCTGCATGAAAAGGCTTGCAGCATTGTTGTCTTTAATCAGGCTCTCAGGAAGCAAAGCAAGCTTTAAATCTGCCAATACTTATCAACTGTCTTTGGAGTATGAATCATTGTGTCAGTGCATATCTATTTTGGAACTGGGGAATAAAAGGATATGAAAAGTGATTTTTTGTGTCCTGTCTTCTTCTAGGATCAACGCTGAACTGCCCTGTCCCACTTCCCTGCCTGAAGAACTGATTAAACAGACATTACTTAGAGTTGTTAGTTGCCTAACTTAAGGCGCCCTGCATCATATTAGATGCTTAAAGGGTCATGACAGAGTTTTGTTTCCTGACTTATATGCCATTGCACAATCTTAGAGGAATGAGGCACTATTTTGGGGGAATTATGGTTTTAACTAATTTAAATTCAGGCATTGCCAACATGTTGCTAGCGCAAAGTGAAAAAGAGAAAGAAATTTGCATGATAAAAAACTTGCATGTAGGCACTTACTTTTCCAAACCCAGAAAATCTGTGGACAAATTCTGGAAAATTTATGTTATGTGTTTATGCATTCTGATGTACCTTTGTTTCTACTGCTGGGGGAGATCTCTGAATAACTTGTCATAGGTGATGTTACTGTGGCAACTGATATCAGGAATTTCTAGGTTCTGCTCTTTTTAGGACAGGACTCTGCTTTTAAACACCTTAGGTTTTCATTAAAAAGTGACAAAGTTTCAGGAGCAGTTTAAAATAAGTGCTGAATTTTCAATCAGGCAACAAAATTCTGGATAAAGGCCTGATGTGGCTTTCCTCCTGATTCACAAGAGTAATGCCAGCAAAGTCAGTGCAATGAGAAGGAAATTACACTAAATCAAACAAGAAGTCCTTCTTCTCTATTTTCTTTCACTTGTCTTAATATTTTTTCCTTGTGTCTAATCCTGAAGAACTCTAATTAAAAATGAATCAGTTTGATGTTTTTGAAGACATGTAATCTAATACTTCTTGCATTACAGCACCCTGTGCATGGCTCACCTCAGCTTCTACTAACATGTCAAGACATTATTGTTTCTTCTCAAAGAATACAACATAACTGTTATTCTTTGATAAATCTTACATCTGTAGATAAAGAGTACATTAGAAATTTAATCACATCAGTACACCAGAACTGAAACACTTCAGTTTGCATTTGTTAAGACAGTCTCCTGCATCAGATAGTCTTTTGTCTGTACATGCCATACAAAGGTGTAGAAGTATAGTTAACAGTGCCAATGATCAAAATATTTGTTTCTTTGACTGCAGACAAGAAGTAGGGCATAATGGCCATCGGGTAGCCATGGAAAGGTAATTAATATATTTACGCTCCATTTACATCAAAGAGTATTCTTCTCCAGAGTTCCTTCAGTATAGTATAAAAAGCACCAGTACATTTGGTGCATTAACTACCAGAAGTATACTTGTTCTTGTACTCAGTGCAGGCACTAATTTAGTGATTAATATTCATATAGACTAATCCCACTGACTGTTGGCTATCTGAGTAGACTTTGCTCATGAGCATAGTCACATTAAATTCTGCGAGATTCTTCATGTGAGGAAGGGTTACAGCTTGTGTGCCTGCTTTTTTATAAACATCTGATAACAAAATTAAAAAATAAATGTTCTAGATAGTGTGATATATGCCTTAAAAAAATACCTTATTTATTTGCATGATATCTGAATGATAGAGATAAAACCATTCTTTGGAGTCTTTCAATGTATATAAATTCTTAAAGTCAGTCCTCTTGATTACTGGAATTTAGAAAGGCATCCAACTCTGTGCCTGCCTGGCTAAACACATTCTTTAAGGATATTTTGGAATTAATGCTTCTCATTGCATTTTTGTTTCTTTTTCATCATATGCCTTTCCATAGYTTTAAACCCTTCAAGCATCATTAATGCTATTCCATTCTGAAATGAAATTAATTGCAGAGCAAATCATCGTAGCAGCCAAGGAAGGATGCTAATAACCATGAGCATTCTGTATAGCACACAGTAACCAGGTGTATGCAATCAGGTTGCTCTTTTTTATCGGGTACTTATCACTGGATGGTTGTGCTTGATTGGCGGCTCTGCTAAATTATGTTCTTGGGAAGTGTAGTGTCAAGTTTTCTGTTTGATCTGCCAGCATGCAGCATGCCTCAACCTGTACTTGGAGGAATGTCTCTTCTTGCGAAGATGATGGTTTAAGCTCCATGGACCATTCAGGCCTTGACCTTGTTTGATTGCCAGCCAAATGTTATTTGTCATGACGGTTTAATGCAATAGATGCCAGCCACCCAGGAACTTGGATGGGAATCTGATCACAAGTCAAAAAAACACCCAAAACAGCCATCAGAAAATTCATCCTTTGCATAATATGCTGTACAGTGACTGCTTAGTATGTGTAATGTGACTGTATCTCACCTAACCAGTAAGATAGTTGATTTTCTGTTACTTTCCTTGGTAGGAAAGGCAGTATGGACCTGTAGCTTGCACATTGCTTCATTTTCTGATATTGGTCAATAAGGACCATTGATTTGTTACATACTTACATCTTCTGAACTTTCAGATTTACTGTTTGACTTTTTAGCAATATTCATCTTTCATTCTTTAGGTATCTTCAGGCATTTAGGTTCACAGAATTATCCTCCAGAAACTCCTACCTTTATGGAAAATCAGTGACTGCTCACGGAAATTGGGCTTGCAATTTTGGCCTTCTTAATCAGATCTGAGCTAGAAACCAACCTCAACAGGCGATATGAAACAGCTCTTCATGTTCATACTGTTGGTGTTTTAACTGAAGAAATCACCTTCATTTATACATGTTCCTTAAAGGACTACCTTGTACTCATCTGAGTGCAATGTGAAAAAAAGACCCATGCTCTCCAGTAGCTGGTTTGGTTTGTTGGTGTTCTTTCCCCTGAGTCCAGCTCATATCTTACAGTCTGGTCCTTCAGCACTTGCCTCTGTTGAATCCATTCCACATCCAGGCTTGCTTGGATATTTTTCTTCTGTATAGCGCCACCTCAGCAGAAAAAAAGAACATGTTCARTTGGTGTCTCCGGGCTTCTACAGTGTGCCCACACACTAATTATCTGGGCAAAGTGTGTTTATCATGCAGGAGACTCCTACTTATTCCCTCAATAGGCATGTGCTACACATTAGGATTTAATCCTTAAAAGTGTTATCTTCCCAAGGAGAAATTGGAGTAGTGTTAGTTGTAGAAAGTTAAAATGAGGCTGAAATGTTGTTGTGAAGAAATGAAAGTTTCTAAAATACACCAAAATTGCAGTTTGAAGTAACAACAATCCAAGATTGTCCTTATATCAGCCTTCAGCTTAATCTTCTGTCCTGTTTGAAAACTATGAATACTTTGATTCCATAGGAATTTCTTTCATTTTAGTTAATTTTAGTTTAATTTTATAATGAAGATGAAGTTAAAGGGTAAATCATAAATCTAGATGTCCAGGTAATCTCCTATGGGAAGTTATGCAAATGGATAGCATTTGGAAAAGGAGGGAAAAGAGCGCTGACGTAAAAACAGAGAGAGCACAGGTCTAAATGGTTGGAGTAAAAAATGGAAAATGGCAACACGAATGTTAGCAGAAGAAAGTAGGGTTGGAGGCAAGATGGATGGTGTTATAGGAAACAGATRTTTATATCTCTGACACAGAGCTACACCAGCTTAAAGTGATTTAACAGAAGCATTTGACGATGATGCAAAAAAATAAAAAGGGAGAGGAATGTAGGACAAGGATCAGAGCAATGCAGAACTGTATGAGTGAATGAACATCAAGGAAGGGAAGATAATTTTATGTAACCTTTTTAATTCAGACCTTTTGATGATATGGGTGAAAAGGAATTTGGAAGGGAGAAGGAACAGCTGTCAAAACAGTAGTTAATTAAGGCTGACTAAGCAACTGGGAATGTAAAGAAAGGAGAGAGAAATGATCTATCAGCCTTTTATAAGTCATTTATGAATAGTAGAGTGTATGGGCATGTAAAATCCACATTATTGATGGTCTAGTGTTAATATTACTATTATATTTTTCTCTGAGATTCTTTGGATGATATTTCATTCCTCTTCAAATGTTTCTTGTTGTTGATTTAAAAAGTAATCAAGATGTACTTGCAGGAATAAATTCTTAAAGTCAAAGAAAATGTGTATGTACTTATAAATGTATATACAAGAACAAAAGACAATAATTTAGCTAATTTATTGTAATTTAGTTAATTTATTGTATTGAATTAGATCTAAGGGTTGAAACAGAAGTCAGGCTTTTTTTTTCCCTAATACTTTGGATTTGAAGACTCCATATATGTAAGGAGTAAGTGAGGTGTCTCTTTAGAGGAAAGAACTGTATTGGTAAGAGGAGTATTTTTTGGAGCTATTACTGAATGTCAAATCACATGCAAATCCAAAAAGCGRCTATACAAAATAAACCCCAACAATGACAACTAACAAATGACGTAATAACAACTTGAACTGAGGAGACTGGGGATTTCTAAAAACACCCCAAAATACTTGCAAGGATTCAGAGTTTATATCAGCTTGTCTAAGTTTTCCCAACATACTAACTGATCTAATAAAAGATATTCCCTTTTCCTATAAATATTGGGCTACATATAGATAGAACTGACTACAATTCCTTCCATTAACGTTTTTAGATTTGGCATTTGGCAAAAAGATTTTTTTGTGCCTATGGAACAAAACTGATCTTTGGAATACAAGATGCTGAGCTTTTATACTTTAACAAAAAATCTCAGCTTTTCATGGACAGTTTTGATGAAATAGTAAGTCTGGGGGAGGGCACTTAAAAATACAGAGGGATTATCCTAATTTCCTTACAGAAAAAAAAAAATGCTTTGAAAGTAAACATAGCAATATCCGAACTAACATGATGATTAGATTTAGACTTGTTTCCTTTTTATTTACCCGTTTTCTAAATTGCATATCTTCAAATGCTGTTTGCAGTCCTTCAGCATTTCATGTATGTTTGTACCAGGTAAATGCATAAGACTACAAGAGCTTGTAAATGTCTGAAAGATCACCTCTTTTTTTTTGGGGGGGGGGGGGAGGTTGCTACTAATTGGATTCTTATCTGATGCAAATTGACTGACTTGGGTCAGAGTGATTTACGTCAGCAGAAGTTTCAGATGTTGACGTTGAGGTCTCCCGTCACTCGTTTCAATCTGGGCTGACGCAAAATTCCTTCTCAGGATTTTGCCAATAGATGTCAGTGAAAGGCTACCCAACAGAGTTGCTACAGCAAGTGCTTGTACCAGAATCTTATTATATGGTTTCCTTTCAAAAAACCCCTCCTTTTATTATAGATAAATAATTTTTTTCCCTGTTCCCTCTCTCCAGAATTTCACCTTTTGAAATGCATGTAAAGGTAGCGTTTTATTAATATGCTGCCAGTAATTTGTGGCTATTGGGATATGAAAGATTTTCCCTGATCAGGAATTCTGGTAAGTTTAAAAGATATATGCTTTTCCCCATTTWAAATGTTTTGTAATTAATCTCTTGAATATCTTTTTTAATTTATCCAGTGATTTAGTGGTAGAGAAAGGGAGGTACTGATCACATAGGACACTCTCCACAAGTATCTTCTGAATGGGCAAGAGCAATTCATCAATTTTAATTGCACCTTACGTTTGCACTTCATCTTATTCCAACACTCCACTTCCCAATTAATCTTTCATCTTGATACATCATATATTTGACAAAAAATATTTTCAATAGTATTGATAAAACACTGTTCCAGTGTGTATTTTTCAGTGCCACGGACAAAACAGTGTCCTTCTGGGTACTCCATCCTGCGATACCAAACTACATATTTTTTGTTCATTATTCTAATAGCACTAAAATTTAATGATGATAAAGACATATTTACAAAGTACGAGTGTTAATTAATCAGTGAAAAATATCAGGAGTGCTGCTGTGTGTCCACACCAGATCCAGCCTATTGCTAATATCTTGAAATGAAAGTTTAAATGGTATGTAAATATCTGAATTAATTTGTGGCAAAAAAAAAAAAAAGAATTCTTAAGTCCAAAACCATTTAACATAAAAAAGCTTTAGATTTGCAGCCCTGTGAATGCATGTATCATGAACCAGGGACTGAACATTAGTAAAGGTACTGAGAGTAAGAGTAGTAAGACTTACACTTTGTGCTAGATAGAGAATCTGATGATAGCTTCAGATAGGGATAGGAGGGGAAGAGAGACAGGCAGGCAGGGATTGTATTTAGAGAATATATTGTCCAGAGGTCTATCTGTGCTAAAGTGCTTTGATAAGCTGTTTTAGAAGAAGTTATATACTCCTTGGTTCAACAGACAATCGAGTGTTAATTTTTCTGTCAGATGCTAATTCTAGTAACTCCTGCTTTAGGAAATAAAAGCTATGTTTTTGAAGTATATAAGTTATGTTTAGTTGGTGTTTTGAAGGCAGACAGAGGCTTTCTGCACTCATGGCTGGAAGCTGAGCAGAAGGAATTTTGCTGAGCCTGATCTAAAAACATTTCTAATAAACCATTTAGCTTCGTGCCACCTAACAGTGCAGACTATGGGGACAGTGGGCTCCTGTTTGCCATCATTTAAAAACATCACTGAGTTGGGCTGATTGCTTTACTCACTTTGACTCAGCACCAAGGCTGCTGGGGCCCATTAACAGATATGTCCTGCAGGCACCTTTTTCACCTTGCTCCCTTCTCCCCCTCAGCATTCCTCAGGGAGAAGTCCTCCCTCTCTTTGAGAGGAAGGCTGTAGTAGAATTTAATGTGGGTAGCTGGACTGGTTTCGCAATCGGAAAATAGAAATAGTGTCATATGAGCTATAGTAATGGGAACACATGTAGCTCAATTTAAAATGTTTTTACTGTTAGATGAGAAAAAGGTCAAATTTGTATATGCTGCTAATTATTTGCTAATAAGAATGGAGTGTCAGTTTTATATCAGTTGAAAAAATAGTGGTGAAGATAGGATTTTTATAACTAATTTACCTATGATCATTTTCAGAAACAACAATTAAGTGGTTATTCAAAGGGTGATCCTCATTTTGCTCCACTGGCCTACCTTATCCTATGGTTTGGATAAAAAGAGCTGACAACATAGGAATGTGAATGTGAGCAATACGTGTGGATGGCTAGGATTTTAACTGTCTGAGGAGGCATTTGCCTGAGACAGAGCACTTAGAGGATGACCACTGTTGGCTGGATTAAGCAGTTACCAGGGGAATACTGAGAGACTTCTGAAATAGAGCTTGAAAAGGGGAATAAGAGTTGCACAAAAATTTGTAGCAGTGAAGGAGCAGCCTTGGAGTGGAAATAGCATCAGTTAAAATGTGGTTTGCCAAGGCCAGAAGTTGGCCTGCTGGCATTGCTACCTCAGTCAGATGCTGCGAGCAGCTGGCAACCAGCTATGGGGTGACAGCATGGGGCACACATAGGTATTTATTAACATTTTGTTAAGCGTTTAATACTGTGGTTTATCAGTTCTATTGCTGACACTGATACAGAAAGCGTGCTTCACTCATTACATTTTGTTAATAAATCAATAAACTGCATTGATCCTGATTTGGTTTAAAATACATGAACTGATCAGTTTTCCCCCGCAACAGTTCCCACCCCCAGTATCTTGTTTCTGTTGCTCATTCATGCCCTCCTGCAGCTGATTTCCATCCAGTCTAAACTGTTGATTCAACTTCTGGCACAACTGAAGAGATGAAGTCCTTAATGGGGACACAGTGATAAGGTGTGAGAAAAAAGGGGAAAAGACCCTCTGAAACTGGACCAACAGAAAATACATTTTTCCAGTGCTGGATCTGCCTTAGGGTCTGATCTACCTCTATCAGTTGTTGCTCTGATTTCTAGACACCAAAGCAAACGGTGTGCTGTGTTGTGTCTTAGGGCTAGAAACCTCTGTCTAGAGTAGGAATAATAATCAAATTTTTAAGTGCCTTTTTCATATTGGTTACAAGACAATTTTATCACTTTGGTAGGAAGCAGTGACACACTGTCTTTGGCTATTTCAGCATTTCACACGTGTTATGTGACATTCCTCCTCCCATTTCCCTGCCCTTCGGTATGAGAGACAACATGGAACATTACCAGCTAAAATACAATTCAGCCAGGGCTTGCTCCAGCTTTGCTTTGGCGGTTTTGTAGCAGTCTGTGTCAGCTAAGGCTTATATTAAGAAAGYAGAATTAAAGTGTGGAGAATGTAGCACACGCTGCCTGAAGCTGAAGTGTGCTTCTATTCTTGTATGTTTTCAATTCCCTCAGCTGGCTATGTGTGTTCATCTCAGTTAATAAAAATCAAGGTGCCAGAGTTTGCTTAGGAGTTTGCTTAGGGTAAATTGACAATACTAAGATATGTCCACAGTGGGTGTTTTAAATTCACTGAAAGGGTCCATTAGAAAAACAACCTAACTTCTGAATGTACTGAAAACACAAGGTCTTTATTCATTAATGTTAGTTTACCATCCATTCCTCCTCTAGAGTTTCTGGTTAGAGAATTCAAAAACATTCAGTGTTCTGTATTCTTTCACAGGATGGGAGGAGCAAACAGCCATTTCTTTTAGATGTGCAGTTTTTATAAGGGTTCAGTTCGTTCTTCAGTATCTCTAGTGTTTGTAGGAATCTGAGTGAAAAGTAATCAGGACTCTGCATCTCACCAGCTCTTGATCCCTTCTTTCCCTCTATTCCTTGGCAGCCAGCCCCCAGAAGTGTTTCTGTAAGCCTGCTAGTGTTCATTGCCTAGAAACTACTGTTGGTTATTGGGGTTCACTGGTCAAAGAGGAACTGCTGATGAATTATTCTGATAGGAGCAGTCTTAACCTACATGCTCCCATTTCCTTTGTTTGTACCCTGATGGGGTACTACCAGGATAGTCTCTTCCATCCTCAAAGCTATTTAGTAGGTGGGCGTAGAATATCATACAGGTGAGAAATGAGACAATATCTGCTTCCCAGGACAGACAATAACTTTTTTTTATGGGGGACTCTTTGACTCCATCCAAGTAGACTATGTAGGAAAAGGGCTAGAGAAGAATATCTGGTGTAATTTTGGACAGCCAGAAAGCAAAAGCTCTGAAAGAAATTTAGGACAGATGGTTCCTTGCTGACAGTATTAGAGCAGAACATCAGGTCAGGATGGGCATCATAGGGTCACAGCTCCTCCAGAGAAAGTCTCTGGAGATAGCCAAGCTGACTGGAAATGGAGAAGTGTGCTGGTAGAGAGAGGACTAGCCAGCATTATGCTGAGGCAGAATCTACAGTGCGATGCTGAGAACTAAAGTATTGGTAACTTCCTAAGAGAGAGTCCCAGAAGTGAGGTATTGCACCCTAGAACCTCCCATTTTTGGAAATCATTTCAAGGGGAAACTTTCAACAGAGATAAGAAATTTGTAATAATACAGCCTATATAACATTTTTGTTTGTGACTTTCAGCTACCATCAGAAATGAGAGTTAAGATTCCAAAATGCTATACAGTGCTCAGTGGCAAACTGAAGTATCAATAAAAACCTGAGATTATGTACAAAGTGTAGCAGCTGTGAAATTGGAGGGAGGTAAAAAGTTGGAAGAATGAGCATTTTCCAGATCTGTAGCAGAGATTAAAAAAAGTAGTTAAATCTCTTCCTGCAAAAAATAGAATAGTTGTTATTTTTTCTCAAATATATTCAGCACTACACAATGGGCTTACTGTTTACATGTGAATTTTTCATTTCTGTTAGAGAGTTCAGCTATCTGTGCTTGTACCCAACTAATGGAGAATGATCTGACTGAGTACAGTAAATAATTTGTTTCTACTTCTCTTCCTTTCTGCATCTTGTTATCCTAAACTGACTGATGTTTGTTGAAAATGTAGAGATAAGATTTTAGGGAGGCATTTACTTTAATAGACTCTACATTTTTCCTAAGCTTCCTAAACTTGTTCTTCTAATGAGTCAGATGTGATAAGCCCACATTTTGATCAAGTCTTGAATTCAGAACACTTAAATGCACCTATTTATCCCTAATAGAGCTTATATTTAAATGAATTAATTAAGACTTACTTATTTCCCTAGACTTCATCTCAGTATGAGCCCTGGTTTTGATTTCTGTATAGAAATGTATATCTTCACTTTTATGTTAGTACTCCAGGTCATCGAAAGCAGCATCAAGATGGAATAGTTCATCCCAATATCAAAATCCCAGCTGGAAGTATAACTGTTTGCTGGAGAGGTGTCTTCTTCCATCACAATTTCAGCACAGAGAAGTTCTGGAAAGCTAATAACAGATTCAAAGGCAAACAACTCCATGAGGCCTAATTTACAACTGAATCTAACAGAACAAGTATGAAAACGGATGCTAATTGCAAGTTTTTATGAATTATTAAAATAAAGCTAATGAATATTCAGAAATATAGCAATCATCACACTAGTAAACTATTGTTATGAGAATCTCCTAGTCCTAAGTGGGAGGGAAGGAACTGAATAACGGAGAAGAAAATGTGAAATTTTTCAGCTTGTATGGTCTCAGCACAAGGTTAAAAACAGTCATGGGTGAGTATGGGAAAGCAAATTGTCTTTTAAATGAAATCTCATGTTGGAAAAGCAGAAACCACATATTTTTTTTAAATTTATTAGTTTGAGTACCTTGTGTCCTAATTCACATTATTTGGAGCCTGTCTGAGATGGAAGAGATACAGGGCACTTTTGACTCCTACTGTGGTTTCTGTAGGCTCTTAATTAACATTTGATAAATCAGACAGACAGATTTAATGTGAGGAGAGTTTCCTTCTGTTTTAAGAGTACAGATTTCTAAGTGATCTTTTCTAAATGGCTTTGACAAGTCAATAACTAGACAGGACACATAATTTAGCATATTTGAACTGACCAGCTTCTTTTAATGTAATTTTCTATAAATTGCTTTAAAATGTCTAGAAAGACTCATTACAGTAACTTGGATGGTTTTCATTGAGTGGGTGTTGTTTGGTTTGTTTGTTTTTGCATGAAAGTTGATCAATAAGAACTATCTAGTCAAACAAGCAGTATATTACACGCACATACACAGAACTATAAACCAGAGTCTTATGATCTCATGTTGAAGAAGTAACAAGACACAAGAAGACAGATTTTAATTGCACTGTAAAAATTTTCTGTAACAGCAGTTTTCCTGTGGTAAAGCTATTTTTCGTATGTCTGTTTTAAGTAGATGCGTGCTACTGTTAGTCTACAGCTCCACAGTGTAAGGCTGAAATTTTGGCTGATGCCACCATGTCTTTAGAAGAATGGATTACTGTGAGAGGGGAGAACATAATCTAGGCTATATCACTCCTTTATGGTAGCAAAACAGTGTCAGTGAGAGCGTACTGGTAGGAGGTTGGAGTAATACAGCTGTTTGGTTCAATGTAGACAGGTTGCAATGGCTACCTTGAATCATGACATTTTACTGGCAATTAACACATACATTAAATATATCCTGTGGGAAAGTTTTATCCAGCACAAGTTAAGAAAGGACTTTTTAAAGAATTTATTTACTGTATATTGCCAGGGCTGTTTGTAACAGGAAAGTTAAAACAACAGCTAAAATAGGTTTTAGCCAATCACTTAACTTCAGTGACCCAGTTTTATTATGCGTTTGAGTACTATGACTTTGCTTTATGTGACACCCTTAATTTACAAAAGGAGAAGCAGAGAAATTGGCTAGATTACAGCTGGATTTTTTCCCTCTATTACAGTCTTAATAGGGTTAAAAATTAGCTGTAAAGTCTGAAATGAACATGAAAATTTATCTTGTTCTCTAGTCTGCTGCAGCCATGCATAGACATTATGGCTAATTGGACCAAACACATGTTCCCAATGGATCCAAGATTTTTTTAGTAGACCAAGAAAACATCATTGGAATATTTATTTTATAAAGGCTTCAGTTTACAACATGTATATTTTGGAGTATATTTTTTCTGTGATGCCTAGTTCATTTTCATCCTTGTGAGCATGACCGCGTGCATGCCCGTGAATATGTGACAATGGGCACAATTTATATGAGAGAGAGTACTACTAGTGGCAAGGCCATGCTGAGACATTTTGGCTTCTGAGCATTATTTTTCACATTAGGTTCTTGCAAACTGTGACACCCTGTTTCTTTTCACTTCGTTCTGTCCTTTCAGCCTCTGATATTATTGCGGGATGAGTGTCAAGCACATTTACCTCTTCTGGTAAGAGGTACATGTTCCTTTCTTCCTGCTGTTGGTCTGGGTAGTACTGCAGTGTTAGAGCACAATGTTCCACATAACTTGTCAAGAAACCTTGTGATAAAGGACTGTGATGAAGGGAACTGCTAAAGGTAGGAAAGAAGTCTATCATCCTAGATTCTCTGCCTGCCCTCTTAAATTAGAATTTAATGTAAATTAGCCCAACTGGGTGGCTATTATGTAAGCTGGGTGTGAAAAGTCAGTGTGTATTTATATTATAAGTCTAGCACACTGGGTGCATTTTTGGTGGTTTTAAAAGAGCAAACAAAGACAGTATGGGTTATGGAAAAGTAATTCATTCTACTTCAAGGCAAGATGCCTTCATTGACCTTATAGATAACTACAAAACTTTGCTGCTCAAGTCTTTTAAACCTTTCATAAGCACCAAAGTATTTTGCTTTCCTGCCAAGAGTTCTTTTGGTAAATACATTCACACGGGATTTCAGAATAAATTGAATAATATCTTATACTGTACAAATGAAACTGTTGAATGTCATGTAGCTCTCTAACAGGAAAGGCCCTGTGAGCTGGTCTAAATTGTCAAAGGTCCATTGAGTTTGATAAAGACATAAGAAGAAACGATGTCAAAGAAGCACTTAAGGCGTACAGAAGAAAGAAGTTTTAGAGACACCTTCTTGGCATAAGAAGGAAATGTCTTCTTTCCAGAGCAAGGTGAGAATGGACATGATGCTCCAGCCAGTAAAATGGTCCAACACTCAGGCTGCACGTCCAGGCAGTTTTACTTGCTACTCTGAACTACTTCTTGTGTCCCTTGCGTTGGCAAGGGCTCCATAGTATGCCTGGGGGTAACTATAATTCCAGGAGACTTTAATGACTAAAATAACAGCTAGCTCTGTGAAGTCAGAGTATGTGGTGACTTGTTCTTCTTTTGCACTGAGTGAAGACAACCTCAGTGCCAATAAAATGCCCTTGAGCTCTACAATTCAAAACAAGTACACTAGGCTGGCTTTTAGTACTCACAAAAAAAGAGCATATAGAGTTAGAGACTCTATGTATGGCTGAACAAATCAATATGTTTGTTCCAGTTTTATAACAGAGTTCAGTTTTGACAGAATTTATATCCAGTCATTGAAGGGAGGCAAAACATTTAGAAATCAGTTTATTTTTTGGTCTCTGTTACTATCACTGAATAATCATAAGTAAATTCTGCTTATGACAAATTATTTCCCTGTATTTGCCCAGGACCTTTCAGGCCTATGTCTTCCTGAGAAGACTGTGGCTATTATTGACTTTGGGAATTTTGGCCATTGACCCTGTCTCAGTAAATCATGTAAATCATGTTAGACAGAAATGCAATGCATGGCAGTGCGTCCACATTGCATGACACAGGAAGATGTACTGTGGTAGCTGGAACTAGTAGAGAGGGCACGGGCTGTAATTCTTCTAATCTGTAGCAAAATCATGTCTGGATTGCCTTAGAATATTTTTCCTGAATGTGTTGAAACAGGGCTGCATCAATGCACGAAAAGTGTACTACATTTTCTGACTGAATTTTAGGTTTTAGCACTGACAAATCACAGAATCACAGAATCACAGAATCGCTGAGGTTGGAAGGGACCTCTGGAGATCATCTAGTCCAACCACCCTGCTCAAGCAGGGTCACCTAGAGCACATTGCACAGGATTACATCCAGGCATGTTTTGAAATGCTGGGCAAAAAGTCCAGTCAGTAAATTTGGGCTTCTCCTCTCCAAAGAAAGAAGGCAGATGGATTTGTGGTGCCCCATTTTTGTAGGAATGGCATTGGTTTCTATCAGTAGGCACTGTTAAACTTCTTCCGCAAAGGCATTATCAAAGGCAGCACTACCCTGAGTGGTCTCAGCAATAAAAGTAGGGTACAGGGCTTTAGCAGAATTGGGAATCTTCTTATTTCTTTGATTCTTCTTTTATCTGAGACATGGATACGGTAAAAAGATGTTCATTTCTTCTGTGAAAAAAATATTCTCCTCCTGCAGCATCCATGCCAGAACCATCAAAGTTTTCTGTCAAGCACTGATGGCTCACTTCTGGCAATTTTCAGAGCCAAGAACTGATCTCCAGTGCTTCTTTTCTTTCACTGAGATCCTGAAAGGATGGTATCAGTAAATGAGGTGTCTGCCTTGAAGGTTTTCTTATGAATGTGCCCCTGTCCTGCTCAACAGGTTGTCATGAAAGGAGTGATGCACTTCAGTCATAAGAGGGAAGCAGCACTACATTTATTGCAGTAAGACCATGACTTAACAAAGTTCAGTCACGAAAAAGAACAATTTAATGAGGTTCGATTGGCAAGATTCACTCAGATATTTACTGCATGAAGGACAGGGTCAGATGCATGTGCAACAGAGACCCTCCCGTTGAATCACGAGGTTCAGACTGGACCCCCTTGCTTTCTAAACTCCTTCAGAGAGGAGCCTAGGTGCAGCTGGATCCAGTCCTAGTCCCAGACTTGGTCAATGGTTTATGTCTAAGGGATTATGTGTGCAATTAATCAGAGATATAACTCAGCAAAGTTTCGCGAAGTTCGCAAAAGTTCAGCATGCTATTAATCACTTACCAAGGATCTGTTGTGGGTAAGGAATCTCTCAACCTTGAGGAGTAACCTTGAGAGGCGTCCCTGCTCAAGGGGAGGTTCTGCAGTGCAGCCCGCTGCCGTGCAGGAGAGCTCAATGGGCTCTGGACTGCCCCCTATTTATGGAGGGGGAGATGATTGACTCATAGTCATATTTGCATACTAGACAGGCCTTAGTTGTTGCACACTCAATTAGCCCCTACATACGTGCTGTTTACAGGGAGGTCAGGTTGAGGGGGAGAGAGCACATTAAGGGTGGGAAAGGAGCACACCGTCACACAGGTATGTGAAGTCTTGCTAAGAGTATTTGAGAAGTTTCTTGGTACAATGCCCTTATTATTCTGTAGTCATATTTGCATCTCTGTCATTGTTCTGCATAGCACAGTTGCTCAACTTTACCAGTACTTAACTGGGCAAGGTAGAAACCTGCCTAAGAGTGATCTAGGGACAAGTGACACTCATTGCTGAGGGAAAGAACATGCTAAGTCATCAGATCAAGAGTGCATTCTTGTTCTCTCTGCAAAGCTCCTGCCGCTTTAAGTGAGAGCTGTGAGTTTGGGGACAGAGTATATTGTGCTGCTTAATATTTTACAGTCCCTGAAAAGTAGGAAAATAAAAATGTTAAATTTTATTTTCTGAATGGAGATCCTGGAGCCTTTCCTCTGCTGCTAGTCAGATATGTTCTGGTATGGTGCTAAGAAGAGAAAAATTGCAGGAACAGTTATTCGCCCACAAAACACTGAAGAACCATAGGGCTCACCTTTGAATCTCTTTCTCCCCAGTTTTGCCTTAGCTGTAGACCTACCTATCTTTCCAGCATGAATGACCACATCTGGAAGAAGGTGGACCACAGTGGACCCTAGCTATTGTCTTTTGCCTCTTTAAGTCTTATATGGACAGCAAGATACAGAGCTGCCACTCTGCAAGATTGGCCCATTCCAAGCATAGGTCCTTTCAATGGTGGTTATGTTGAATTTAGGGACACTTCTTATTGAAGCAGAGCTGTGTCCCGGGCCTAAAGTTTCATGTTGATTCAGCATGGAAAATAGGCACAGCAGAAAATGAGAGCACTTGTTGGCAGTGCATTTTACAGCCATCAGAAAAAGAAGGCAGATTTTGTCAAACAAGTATTTTCTGCCATTTGCCCTAGGTGTGCGGAGGAGATAGGACCACCATTGTAAATCTAATCTCTGCTATGGCAGAACAGGAGACATCTTTTCAAGGCAGGTCTCTTTAATGTATTTCAGCTAAATCAAGGCTTAGAATATGCTGCGAAGTATTAATATGGGGAGAAGAGCAGGAAATAATCCTCAGGGATGAATATGGTTATAAAGCTTTTGTGTGAGCACAGCTCTATGTGCATCTGGTGGTTTGGTAAAGCAGGAGCTGAAAAATGTGATAATAGGTCTCTTCAGGACTACTCTAAGACTGCAGTTTGAAACCCTCAGTATGACTAAAAGTTAACAGAGCAAATGAGACATCAGAATGTGGAGCAACTCACTGTAGTTTTAATAGTGTTTATGTGGAAACCACTAAAATGTGTGTGGCTAGATTTGGTTTCATTATATGTTGTTGCTAAGCACAGTGGTTTCTCCCTCTGTAAGGCTGGTATATGAGCCACTCTCTATCAACAATCCATCATCGCTTAATCTATGTCACTCCTAGCATAGATCAATTTCATGCCATCACCATGCAGTGGTATAATGGCACACTAGAATCTACAACAAGTATAAAAAGAATTAACTGTTTTCTCCAATTTTAGTGTTGAGTGATCTTTAGCACCCAATTTCCATTCCTTAATGTATTTATGATACTGAAATATTTGATCAAGTTTAAGGCAGTTGTACTAATGCCAGATGCAAATTATATATACAGCTGATTTCATTCATGATCACAAGTTCCTTTGAAACCTGATATTCATAGATCCAATTTCTTTTAAAATAGATGACTCTGTGTAAAATTTGTTCAGAAAATTTCCAAGCACCTCTCCATTTTATGCATAAATATAAAACCCACACATGAAAAGAAAACATATAAGAGATGGAAGCACGAACAGGTGAACTCAGAGTAATATAGAGACATTGGTCGAGCATGCAGGGATGGGGCTGGGAAAGCCAAAGCCCATTTGGAATTGAATCTGGCAATGGACATGCAGGGCAACATGAAAGGCTTCTACAAGTGCATAAGCAGCAAAAGGAGGGCTAGGGAAAATGTGGGCCCACTGCTCAATGAGAATTGGGCCCTGGTGACAAAGGACACAGAAAAAGCTCAACGTCTTCTTAGCCTCCGTCTCTACAATTAAGTCCAGCCTTCAGGAATCCCAGGCCCCTGAAACCAGTGGGAAAGACCAGAGAGAGGAAGACTTACCTTGGCAGAGGAGGATCAGGTTAGGAAACATTTAAACAACCTGGACATGCACAAGTCCGCAGGACTTGCTGACGGGATGCACCCGTGAGTGCTGAGACAGCTGGCTGGCATCATGGCGAGGCCACTCTTGATTATCTTTGAAAGGTCATGGCTATTTGCAGTGGTTTCTGAGGCCTGGAGGAGATGAAATGTCACTCCTATCTTCTGAAGGGGCAAAGGAAGGAGGATTGGGGGGCCTAGAGGCCAGTCAACGTCACCTTGATCCCTGGGAAGGTGATGGAGCAACTAATCCCCCTGGAAACTATTTTGAAACACATGAAGGACAAAAAGGGGATTGACAGAAGTCATCACGTCCTGGTCGACAAGTTGAATGTGAGCCAGCAATGCTCTCCTGCAGCAAAAAAATGCCCCTGGTATCCTGGACTGCATTAGGAGTGTTGCCAGCAGGCTGAGGGAGGTGATTCTTCCCCTCTGCTCAGCACTGTCAAGACCTCATCTGAAGTACTGTGTCCGGTTCTGGGCTCCCGGTGCAGGAAAGTCATGGACTCACTAGAGTGAGACCAGCATAGGGCCACAAAGATCATTAAGGATTTTGGAGTATCTCTCATATGAGGAGAGGCTGAGAGAGCTGGGGCTGTTCATCCTGGAGCAGAGAAGGGTCATATATACCTGATGGGAGGGTGTAAAGAAGATTGTGTCAAATTCTTTTCAGTGACACCCTGTGACAGGACAAGAGGCAATGGGCACAAACTGAAACACAGGAAATTCCACCTGAACATAAGAAAACATTTCTTTGCTGTGAGGGTGACAGAGCACTGGAGCTAACCTACTTACAGAGTAACACTTTTATGAAAAAGTAGAGAAAATATAGAGGAGAACGAGGAGGGAGTAGAAAACATCTGCAAGATTTGGACCCACAGAATGTTTGGCTTTCAGGCAGTTTAATATCTGGATCTGCTCTGGTACTGTGCATAGCAGCAAATACTTATAGGATTTGGCCTATAAAATTAAGCAAGCTTTTTGCAAAGATTTCTGCAACAAACATTCTTCCTTCAATGTTACAGCAGGTAAAATTCAGGTCAAACTCATCTTTAAAGTACCCAATATCTACTCAGATTTTATGATAGCTCAATTAACTATCCTTCAAGCAAGTTTGCAAAGCCTGAAGCTGTTTCCATGGTCCCTGTAGAATAAATTCAAAAAACAATTGCATCATAAACACAGCAGTTATAGTTCTAAAGGGATTGTGCAATCATTTCATATCTCTTTTTCCATTTATTACAGAAAAAAAATTAGTAACAGTAAGAAAATCACAGAGCTGTTTAAGCCTTATTGTGTATTTTAAATCACCATTAAACTTAGCTAGATGAAACATGGTGGTTTTGGTTCATAGAGGGTTCAGCAACCTTTTTGTGTTGTGTTCATTTGTTTAGCAGCAATTAAATTTAGTTTTTAGGCTTCAACTCTGAATGAAAATAAAAATTTAGAGCAGAAACTTAACACGTTCCTTTCACTGGATTTTATTGCTATTGGTAAAGCTGATGACATTGCCATCTAAAATCATATTTTTTTTCCTTCAAGTGTCAGTAAAAACAATTTGTTTCCTTCCAAATTTAGACAGACTTAGTCGTAACTCAGACTGAATTCATTTGGAAGATTTGAGAACTTCATTGGCAGCACTGGAAGAAACTTCAGACAGCTAAGTGGGTCTTGTTGAATATTGTCATAGTTTCATTTCAGAAACCACGCATTTTGACAAAATCTTAATCATTGATCAAAATCATTGTAATCAGAAGCAAAACTGCCACTGATTTAAGAAGAGTTTAGAATGCAATCTCGGTTACAATAATGGAAACCACAAGTAATTTAAACTTTGATTCATTTTAGATTTACCTCTGTTATTGAGATTAGAATTCAGCTACCACAAATAGTTGCACATCAACAAAGGATGAAATGAAAGTTTAGTATTCCATTTATCTAAATTTCCTACTTATAATATTTAAATGATGTGTTTCATAATGACTAGTTAGCTATGTCACATGTCCAAAGACTAACAACTTATAGAGAGATAGGCAATAACACTAATTGATCCGTTTTTTAAATATATCATATGACAGCATCATGCCTTATCACATGACAACATCAGGAGATAAAATCTTCAAGATACATTAGAAAGCACTAATTCACTCAGAGTACAGCAAATGTTTCTAATGGCTTAACAGGTAAAAAGCTGAGGAAAAAGCACCACAGTAATTCAAGAAGCAATTAAATAAATTAAAAGGAATGAGCGTAGATGGTCATTATTCTTCCTAAATATCTCTGCATTCCTGTAACTTTACTGTCAAAGAATGTCTGTGCTTTATTAAAACTGTAATATGAAGTACTGTGAAGATCTGGAGGACTTAAAATTATTAAAACCTAATGATATTCATTTTCTTGTAGAATAGCAAGATGAACCTACAATACCAGATGGAAAACACAATAAACGCAGTTCAGGTGCATCAGAGTTTCATGTATTCATCTAATGCTGTAAGGTCTGAAGTGTTCTTAAACAAGAAAAATATGCTTACACATTGTAAAAGTATTTTACCTTTGCTTTTAATAAAAATGTATGTATCAATATCGAATCATTCAACACAAATGTGATGCTTTGATCATATCAAATAAATTCAAAATATGTCCTTTACAGAACATTATTTATAGGCCAGTGAAAGAAAATCCTATTATTGCAACAGTGCCATTTCCTACCCCTGGAGTTTCTTAGTGTTTTTCATCACACAAAATAAACTTAAAATCCTTCAAAGCTACCAATAGAATTTTATGACTTTTGTTCAATCTCATGAGCTCTAACTCAGAAACTTAAGATTAGCTAATACTATCCACACACCAATATTACCTAGCCAAGAACAAGAAAAGACATACTTAAAAATATCAGACACCCAGCTTTCAGTGACTTTGCAGCATACTACAGTCACAAAATGATCTTAGTGCTAGCACCTGGCCAATGCAGGAACAAATTTCTGAAGTGATAAAGCCTCCAGAGAAGTTCTTCAGTTGTACTGAAAATAGTAGGAGGAAGTGAGTAAGGGAAGGCAGCTGATTAGGCCACTCTACCATCGCAATTTCTAGGTAGAGTTACTTCAGCCAGTGTAGAGCCCATTTTAGCTTCTGCTGGGGTACCAGCATTGGAGAGTACAGAGCTGACTCATAACTATGTGCACAAAGCTATTCTAAATTTTTTGACCTTAGCTAAGGATCAAAACTTACATCCCTGGCACTTTGGTAAAGAGCACGTTCTTCAGAATGAAAATGAAATGTTGGTTCATTAAAAAACAAATTGTTACCTGACTCTCTTCAGAGACTCAGTAATGTCTGAGAAAGACTGATCCTTGGCATGACTAGCCTACTTATCAGATCACTTACTGTAGCATTAATGAAAATAGTCTTAAGCTGATAAGCATGATGGAGCCCCTAGCACTGGCACTGGCACTGTTATACTCAGGAAAAAAATAAAGTTAGACTAGGCTAAGCTCTTCAGAGTTTGTTCTGTGATGGTTCTACATATTAAATATCGGATAAGATGCAGCAAACAAATATAGACCAGTTCTTGAGATGTTTCAAGATGATTTCCCCACTAAACGCAATGGAGCTTCACTGTTTTATAGCACGGAAGAGCTGGCCTACAGAAATATTCAAGTAATAGAAAATACATAATCTAGAATTTGATTATCTGTGAAAGTATTTGAAAAGACCTTTGGTAAGTGTTTCTAAAGTATTAAATGTAATCAAACAAATTCATAATTTCCTAAGCAATTGCAGACATTCTTTAAAGTGTCATTCTCTTTGTTGCACAAAAACCATTAACTGGAAATCTAAAGGTTAGCAGCCTGTGGATTGCCAGTTCCATTGTGAAGTTTTCTGCAGTTTTAGGGGCCATTCAGATCTTTGTTACATAAAATCTCAGATATTGACAAGTCTTAAGTTCACAGAACAAAACAAGACAAACCCACTTAGAAGCTAAGACATACAGGAGAGAGTGGGAAACTCATTTACAATCTAATAAGTCTATTGATGAAATTAAGAATCCTACAGCAATAGAAGAGGGAAAGCCATGCCTAATGAATATTCATAATTAACATTCTATGATTTGAACTGCATAATGTATTTACTTTATTTTGGAATTAGTAAATTACCCAAATGACTCACAGTTTGTGATCCATATTAATGAAGCATGTTAATGTATTGCTTTAGAACTGTGTCATGCATCCTCAGATCTAATTTTTACAGAATAAAAGAGACTTTGTTTTGTTTTTGTAACATGCTGGTTCATAAAGCCCTTCTGCCAACTGTTGCGAATGCTCTTGCTATGTTTCTGCCTTGACACTTTAAAAGTTGTTGTCACAATCAATAAATTGTCCTTCTCCAAGGGCACATTTTTAAGATTTAGTATGGAAGACTCAGAATTGCCCTGAAACAAATTTCTTTGGTGTGTTTGTCAGAGAGTTTATGCATATGGTATTCAGAAATGGAAAGAGAACTGTGGCCAAGCAGCATCCAAATATATTGACTTATCTAGCTATAGCAGAATAAGTTATATTTAGGTATGAGTTGATGCTCTACTAGCAAATTGTCTCTTTGGCCTTTCTCAACATTTGGCTCTAATTCGAATGCAGCCTATGTTGTTGGTTCATCCTAACAAATACATTTTAATGATTTGGACCCAGTTTCCTCTCACTCATGCAATGTAACAAGTGGACATCAGTGGAATAATTACTGTTTTATGGTGCTTATGAAACTTTATTTAACTGCAAGTTAGGTGTTTGGGGTAATATGGATATGTTCTAAGGAAAAAACCTGTTTGCTGTATATTTTTTGTATTTTTTTTTCACTCCAGATTCATTAAAGATTCCTCCTTATAACACTTTTTCTCTCCTATTCATACCTACTTCACCAGGACTAGGAAAGTGCAGAGGCATACTTTAATACATCTTGTGCTGTAACGTAAAAGGATTTGAGCTATTTAAATATGATATAGAAGACACATTTGAGAGTCTGGAGGGGTGGAGAGCCTCACCCTAGATGGAGGACAGGGCAGATGATCTTTTCGGTCCTGCATTTACTCTGGCATTCTGCTTATGATGGGAAACTCTTGTCTCTACTACAAATTTCAGGAGAAAGAAGGCTGTAAGCAGGAACCATAAACAGGAGAGAAAACAAGATATCTCTTCATTAAACTATTTTACTACTTTTATGGTAGCTCAGTTAACTCTTTTTTTTTTCTTTTTTTTTTTAACCCAAGAACTACTGTGAAGCAAATCCATAAGTATAACCATGCCTTAGCATGATGAAGACAATAAAATGTCTCAGCAGTAAAGCAGAGATACCAAACAACAGCTTTTAAGACAGAGCTATGTCCTTCCTTTCTCTTGCTGAGATATTCTGACATTATGGTCACTTCTGTGCCTTTATCGCCCTGTGCTGTCCAGCAGCTTTGAGTGATAATCCTGTGTGTTCATTCTTATGAACTCTGAGCTGTAACTTGTTTTATGGGTTAAATTAGCAATTCCATTCATTTTTGTAGTGGCCTCATATTTCTGTGATCTAATACTGCTGGGATTATATGACCTTTAGAGTGCAGTTACACAGTACTCTGGCTTTGGTGATGAATCCAGTGATGAATCCAGCATAAAAAGTTCCAGACTCCCCCATTCACCCAAACCTAGAACCTTGTTCCTGACCCTGTTCCCTCACTTGCATTTTTATGCCTGTTTGTGAGGCCACATGATAAAATATATCATTGAAAGATATGAGTTAAGAATACCTCCCTCTTTTTCTTTTCAGGAGGAATGAGCATTGGGAGGTAGTGAAAGGTAACCTCCTCATCCGATTTCATTGCTGGAGTCAGTATATTTTCCTGGATAGATCATTTACCCTTTCTCTTTGGAGGCATTTCTCTAGAGTTGGCTCTCCCTTCCCACTCTGTCCATCCCTTAAACACAAAGCAGTTCTTCCCGAAATTATCCCCTTTCTAATGTGGGAATTTCTAATAGTGACAACACTATGTGTGGATATGTCTGAGACACATAAAATGCACATGAAGCCAAGTTTTGTGTCACTGTCTTTGATAAAGAAACAGAACAGACCGCTTCAAAGAATTCCGTTATTTGTGGTACAATCAAATTATTCAAAAACCTTATTTGGAGCGGGAATAGCTATTTCACTATTTGGGCCATTATTCCTAGCAAGTGTTTCACCCTGAGTTCTTTTTCTGCAAATAGAGAAGGCTTTGTCTCTGTTACTCCTATTTATCTTCATGGCCTGCTCTTCATATGCATTTAGCTCTTGGTTCTCATGTTTTGATTTTTGTAGATTTGGGAAACTCAGCATTCCCACTATCCTGAATCCATACTGGTGCCTAGCATCCTGTTGTTCTGCGCATCATTACATTCTTCCTTATTGTGGATTTCACGACTTTTGCCCAGTGAATCTTTCATGAGGTGCTGGATGACAGCAAAAGAGAGTTCTTTCCCAAATTAAGCTCAATTAATGAAGCCATTTAAACACCGGATCAAACTACTATTAACAATATAGTTCTGTGCCCAAACACAGACTTACTTCAATCAAAATGTTTGTCTGTGTGCTCACATCTGGTCAAACATTATATGCTTATTGATAGTTCGTCGGAGCATTGAGTGCTTTATTGCAAACACAAGCATAAGGTTTACACATTTGCAGCTAGATTCTCAACTTGTATAATTAGGTTGGTTTATATCAGCTGAGAATCAATATCTTTGCTCTTGTCATTTTCATAAATGAAAAGAATAGTTCATTTTTAATTTCTTTTAAAAAAACAAACAAATGTCAAACACAGTACCTTGGCTAAGACTTTCTTTTCCTCAGCATAAAAAACAGCTGTAGATTAAAACTGTCTGTAACAATAAGTACAAGTTTGCAGGCGCCTTTGGTTCATTTCCTACATTATTATGCAGAATTTGGCTCTTCTCCAGAGAGGCTTTCTTGAAAACCATCATTCTGCATTACTGACACTGCTAGTCCCTTTTATGAGTTTTATAATGAAAACAAATAAGATATTGCTGTTAACTATTTATGTATGAATGTTTTTTCAAAGATAATTATTAAGCATAACTGAATCCACAGCAGACCAACGCCGTGGGAGTTACTGCAAGAACAAAGTCAAGATAAATCAGAGGTAGGAAAGCAGAGTGCAAGAAGATAAACTAAAATGACATCATTGTCTGGCAAAGGATTATTATACAGAAGAGGCTCCCTTTAGTGAGAGAAAATGAAGTCAGAGTCTGTCAACAAAACAAATTGGATTTTGAGTCATTGATCTACCCTATTGTATAATAATTTTATAATGGATGTATCTCCCCAATTTTATTTTATTTTCTGAAAATTTTAGGACCTATGTCTACAGTAAACATAAAACCAGCTTTTAATGGTTTTTTTCTTTTGAACCAGTTCTTCCAACTGTGCGGGTTTAAAATAAACAACAAAATAAGACAGATTCAGCTCTGAGAAACAAAACCTAGTGTTACAGCATGTAAAGCATAAATAAGTTGCAAATAATACAGACCAAAGACATTATGAAGAAAACTCCCTTCTGCCTCCAGCATCAATCACAAGTGTACAGGGTGCAGAATCCTGATGCTAAGCACAAAAGGAAACACACTAAAAACTCATCTTTTGTGACAATAGCTGTGACTATGTCTTTTTAGAAAAGATGTTTCTGAATGTCTAAATATCTATCTAAATATCGTGATCAGGAATCTGAGGAATTCATTTTTGTAACATTTTGTTGTAGTCCAAATCTACATCTGTTTTCTAAAATAAACATCAGATACAATGTGTTAGTGATATGATCCAATCAAAATGAAAAATATCCTAAAGAACAGAGGATATCACACAATACAGACTTATATTTGGGCATCATATGTAGGATACCCATGCCTAAATCAGAAGTAAAGAAGGTCGGTTAGAATAAAGATATATTTCAGTAGAAAATATATAGGACTAGAAATAGAAATAGTATGTAGAAAGGTAAATATCAGTAGAAGAAAGGTATATTTCACTCTTAATGTCATTTAAWGCTTTTTATTTCTCTGAGCATGCAGTTTTATTAATTGTTTTGCTCAGTAGGTGAATTTACTTTTAAAGAAAAGATTCTACATGGACTAGTTCAAAAGTGGAAATGAAAATACAAGATTTCCTGGAAAGTAGATGGGAGAAAAAGCAGGACGGTCTTTGTGCAGCACAATTCTTATCATCATACAATTCAAAATTAACTCTATAGATTTAAATGCAATGTGTCTTAATGGACTGCATAAGAAATAGATGCACTATACATTATCTCACTTAAAACAACTCAGTAAATTCAACCTAGTCCAAGTCAGTAGAAGGTAGCCAGTGCCTATGATAGTGGATGGCTTCCACAAAACATTGTTTCCTCAGCTGTTTTATTTTTTGTTCTCCTTCTCTGTAAAAATACAAAAAGTCTTTTCAGTTCTACTATAACTCTGGTAGATGAACTAAAACACACGTTTGTTATAAGTCCGAGATGCTTTTCCAATGTTCAGTTAGATAGGATTGATCAGACTTTAGCTTCTCTGGCATCTCTAGTTTTGGCAGAATCTGCATCTTCATTATGAGAATCCTGTTGTTTAGCTAACCTAGTGCAAATACTGCAAAGCCTATTTCTCAAGTATTTTTTCATTTCCTTTAACTGAATTTCCCTCTTTGCATTTGCATCTCTTTTACCCTCCCCCATGAACATTCACAAGTTGAATTTCACTGACATAACCATCCACACAAAATTGTTTCCAAAGTCCCATGAAGACAACAGACACATAAATGAAACAATATCACAAGATATATGATTACAGTTCATATCTTAATATGAATATGAATATGAATATATCATAGCTTAAAAATTGGGATTCAAAACCGGCTATGATCAGTCACCTGATAAAGTAAATTTGGCAGGCCGATGGAAATATTCCTTATGGGGGATATTCAGGAAGACTAGTTTTAAGACCTCTGTAGTTCACGGGGAGACAAAGTAAGCAAGCCTGAGTATTCTGACTCCAGAAGGGCCTTTCTCTTCTCACTGACTATAAGGGAATTTTTAAGAAGGCAGCTTTCTCTGCCTTGCACTTTTGTGAATACATCAATACTTTGAAGATTGAGGGAATCACAGTGCATCTGCAAGCACTGATACACAACAAGTGAACAAGAGGCCAAATTTATAATCACAGGATCATAGGATGATTAGGTTGGAAGGGACCTCAGGAGGTCTCTGGCCCAACTTCGTGCTCAAAGCAGGGTCAGTTTTGAGGTGAGACCAGGTTACTCAGGGCTTTATCTGGTTGGGTCATGAATACCTCCAAAGATGCAGAGAGCACAACCTCTCTGGGCAACCTCTTTCAAATCTTCATTGTCCTCATGGGGGAAAAAATTGTCCTTATGTCCAGTATGAACCACTCTAACTTCAATTTATGTCCTGTGTCTCTTGTCTTCTGCCCAGCTCTAATGAACTGGTTCTGTTTAGACATTGCGCATGGCCTTTAGCTAGTCCCAAAGTGTTAATTTTTCCATTGCATTAACACCAGTTTGGGAGGACTCAAATATGAACAGATTAGGGTTAAAGGATTAAAGTTCCCAAGAACTTTTGCAATTCCATCTATTTCATGGGATAATGATATGTTTAACGGATAATCTGTCATTCCACTACAATTCAAAATGGATAACACGTGTTACCACCAAAATTAATGTAACTGTCACTGGTTTAGCAGTTTTTCCAGGAGCTTAAATCTAAAATGATAACTAAGATAAAACACTCCCTCATATAAAGAAATAGTTCCTCCAACAAAGTACAAATATATTCGTGAGCCCCTACAACAGAAAATTTCTGAACTTTTATCCTGGGATTTCTCATGAACTGAGATGAAGAATCTCTCTCATGCTGTCAACTAAGCATACTTTACTGTCTCTAACTTAAACTTCTGTCTTGATTAAGGAAAAATTAAACTTCAATTGATAAATTCAAAAATAGACTTTCTTTTTTAAGTCAAGGAAAACAGAATTAGGAACCTGTTAAATCCCAGTCCTTTTTCCAAGCAAATTACTCCACTGCTCTTTTCCTTAATATCTCTAGTCGGTACTATAGCTGAATCTGAAAGACTACTTCATTAAGTTAGCACCTGCAGAAAATACGGTTTTATTATGGAAGTGCTGATTTAACCTTAATGTTAGCATCCATTATACATTCTATCGGAAATTGTGCCTTCACAGGTCTAGATGCAATACATMCAAATTTTATTTACAGTGTTCTCAGCTGTGACAATGTAGATGACAGAAAACATCTCAACTTCAGCTTGTGAGTGCGCAAGAGACTTGTTTGCGTGTTTCATTGAGACTCTTTCCTGCATCAGATTCTGCAGCTTCAACAACATCTAAAATTGTGTCATCTCAGAGATATTTTCAGCTATGCATTAACAGGAAACAAATACATAGAACTGTAGAATAGTTGAGGTTGGAAGAGGCTTCCAGAGATTGTCTAGTCCAACACCCCTGCTCAAAGCGGGGTCCACTAGGGCAGGTTGCCCAGTGTCATGTCCAGTCAGGTTTCAAATACCTCCAAGGAAGGAGACTCCACAGCCTCCCTAGCCCATACTTCATCAATTTGTCAATGAGGATGTCAAAAGTCAAGCAAAGTCAGTAAAGTCAAGACAAACAAGATCCACTGCTGTCACATGTTTTCCCCTTCATAAATACATGATGACTTCTGTCAATCCCCTTTTTGTCCTTCATGTGTTTCAAAATAGTTTCCAGGGGGATTAGTTGCTCCATCACCTTCCCAGGGATCAAGGTGACGTTGACTGGCCTCTAGGCCCCCCAATCCTCCTTCCTTTGCCCCTTCAGAAGATAGGAGTGACATTTCATCTCCTCCAGGCCTCAGAAACCACTGCAAATAGCCATGACCTTTCAAAGATAATCAAGAGTGGCCTCGCCATGATGCCAGCCAGCTGTCTCAGCACTCACGGGTGCATCCCGTCAGCAAGTCCTGCGGACTTGTGCATGTCCAGGTTGTTTAAATGTTTCCTAACCTGATCCTCCTCTGCCAAGGTAAGTCTTCCTCTCTCTGGTCTTTCCCASTGGTTTCAGGGGCCTGGGATTCCTGAAGGCTGGACTTAATTGTAGAGACGGAGGCTAAGAAGACGTTGAGCTTTTTCTGTGTCCTTTGTCACCAGGGCCCAATTCTCATTGAGCAGTGGGCCCACATTTTCCCTAGCCCTCCTTTTGCTGCTTATGCACTTGTAGAAGCCTTTCATGTTGCCCTGCATGTCCATTGCCAGATTCAATTCCAAATGGGCTTTGGCTTTCCTAACCCTGTTCCTGTATGCTCCTGCCGTGTATCTATTTCCCTCCTGGGTCACCTGTCCGTGCTTCCACATCCTGACACTTTTTGCTTTGTGACTGTATAGTTATATAGAAGTATTTTAATCATAAGATTAATGAAATGGTAACAATGGACAATATACTTTGTCTTGAACTTTCCAGTGAATGTTTCTGCATGTTAAAGTTTATGAAGCTTTCCAGACTGACACATACATACCAAAAAAATTATTGCTAGTTGTCTATTCATAAATAACACATATGGAACAAATCTGACACTCTTAAAAGTAATTAAACCTGTTGAATTATATACACTTAATATGTACATTTGCTATGAACAGTTTTTTTCTACCTTGAGTTACAAAAACAGAAACTGAAGCTTAAAATCTTTCAAAATCTACGGAGTAGTCTGGCAAACTGCTTAATGGCTTGACTAAAATATTTGTGCAACGCTTAGAAACAGCACTGGTTTTGCAATGCCAAGGACTCRTGCAAATGTTGGTATAGATTATTATGTTGGATTAATATTGCCCACAGTATTTTGTATCTTGAAACCTTATAGATTTAGTAATTCCACATTTTTGTTTATAATTTATTCATAAAGCTTCATAAAGTCTGCATCAAATAAATACTAGATTTGATGTCATTTGGGACCAAAGTCTGATCACTTTATTTTCCTAGTAACAGTAGTGAAGGTAACTCAGCATCTAGGTATGCAAAGGACAAAGAACCTTGTTTGTTTTGCCACAGCACATGAATCTCAGTGTACAGGATAGGGCTGGTGTGGTAGGTCCAATATCCTGCCCTCCCTATTACTACAGGGAATTAGTTTAAATTTTAGGGTGAACAAATCCAAATGTTGGGGAACCCAAGTTCTTGAGTCATTCTGTAGTATTGGCATCTGGAGTAGAGCAGCAATTAGAATGTCTGATCCTCTCCCAGGGTAAAATTAACATTAACACTGGAGTTGGGGATGCAGTTTGGGAATCTAGAGAGTGAAGAGCCCTTTACTTCAGGGATGTGTTCCAAGGGGTTAGGCTTAGGGTTGGGGTTAAGCTATGATGATTCAAAAGCTGTAGAGCCAGCAGCTTGCTCTTGGATCCTTCAAGGTAGAAATATTTCATTTTATGAAATAATTTATCCTCAAAGTTTACAACAAAATTTCAAGCCATAAAAATGTACCTCATTGTCTTTTGCGATGACCTGAGGTCATTCTGGAATAGGCTGCTTAGTGTTCTAACATGAAGAGAAAAGCAGGTAGAATAAAATACAGAAGAAAATCCTTGAAAATTTAACAGAATTTGTCCTTCTTGATACTGCTATACATCCTTTACTTTCTAGAACCACTACACTGCAATGTTTTCTAGGACCAACTGAATCTGAGATAGACGCAATGAGTTGCATTCTCTGTATTTCTGTATACCTCCACACAAGCCTCATGACATTTTAAACATTAAAATATTCTTCTGCTACAGCTTTGTGAATAAAAGTATAATTCTTAGGGGAGGTCAAAATACACTATTACACAAAGCTGAGTTGGTAATGGAGGGGGGATGAAGGAATTGACTTTAATAAAACTAGAGTGCACATGGAAAAAAAAAAAAAAGGTTCCGTGAAGTCTTACAGATAAATAATATTCCCCTCTTAACTTTACTCTGATGTCTTTACTGTTTTGGAAAGTCTTTGGGTGTTAACTCAAATCTTATATACCTGATAGTTGTAGATGGATTTGTGCCAGATAACTTTAGCCAATTTAAAATTAGGCATCTTTTATGAGCTGGTTGTCTAGGGCTTTTTTTATAGTCAGATAAGATATTTCTGGTGGATTTTTTATCCTTTTACAAGTGAATCCACAGTACTTCAGGACCTAGTGAGAAAATGGCCTTGAATACAGAACTCTCTTTTTTTTTACTCTTTTTTGGAGTAAAAAGAGTTAGACAGGATTCCACAGGTTTTTCTTTTTCTTTTTTTAATTTTTTGCTGAATCTTCTTAGATCAGGCTAAGGTATTTGTAACATATCATGCACTTGATCCAGTCCCTATAAGGTTATTATTCACTTTCCAGGACTTTGGATTGGTGCCTTTGGATATAACTTCTAGCAGTTTTTTATTAATGGTAAAATAATTTGTTCTGGCATCGTAGTAGTTTCCTATGGATTAAACTGGTGATAAACCTGTTTTTTTCTTATTTCACAGGATATGCATAGTTAAAGTGAAATGGGAGTCGGTGCTTTATTTTATGTGTTGTGATATATATATTGTTACTATTATGTAAATATATAAAAATAAATATATACTGTTACTATTATGTAAATTCAATATTTACTTTCAAAAATCAATCATCTCAGCTCCTTAACTGAAGGGTGATGGGTTCTTTTTTGTTGAATCTGTAGCTACATGCCTAAAATAATGTAGGGCCAGATTGTGCTTCCCCTATTCATTCTGAGTAATACACTTACGACGACACCCAGAAAAAACTTGCAGCAGAGGGCACTTTTCAGTGTGAATAAGGCTAGCATAATCATTTCCTAGTGGTCTTCATGTACATGATCTTAATGTGCATTTATGTAGAATCACCTTTGAAAAGTGAGTTTTATGAAGAAAATACTACTGATTTCTCTATGGGATAAATGCTGAAAGGTCTCAGTCAGTTACTGTCTATTATAAACTTGTATGGCGCGGATCCAGAGTCTTTTCTTTGCAGCCCTTGCTCTCAAATCTCAGCCACATTCAGTGAGGTGATGCTGGAGCACGTTTTGGAAGTGGACAGATCTCTGTTATCCATTTCTATTATCCATGTATTGTCCAGTGAGACACTTAGATATGTTGCCAGATTCTTTTAATCACTGCACTGTTACAGTATTTGGCATAGGAAAGGATGGGAATTAAAAACAAAGAAACTATACTACCTTTTTTCTTTTTTTCTTTTCCAACTGCAAGATACTTGAGCAATTCAATGATTGACGAACATAGGAAGAACAGTAAAACACAGACAGGCTATCAGTGTGTTCTTTCACAGTTAAAAAGAGGAAAATAAATCCAGTGGAAAGGGCTAAAAATGTATGTTTTGCGTCTAAATGCAGGAGGATGTTATAGAAGTAAACACTTTCCAAAAGAGAAAAGTTTTTTTGGAGTTAAGAACGAAGAAGGGATGTTTAGAATGAGGAATGCAATGTATGTGTAATTTATCATTTGCTAGTGCAGTTTTTTTCTTTGCTACYGTGGGAGAAAACAAGCCTTGGAAGGCCATTCATAGGGTAGCTTTGGTGAGCATAGCTTTGTTCCCTGTGTTGGCTGATATTAGCCAGCAGTTTTCTAAGTGCCAGAGGCAAAGAAAGAGTAAAGCTAGCTTTTGAAGTCTGCATGAAGTATTAAATGAACATTTGGGTAAGAAATTGCCTTCTGGGTTTTATAGATACACTGAACTATATCTTGCAATCTGAAAACTGCTGCAGAAATTTAACAAGCTGCAACATTGCTTATGAGTTAAGTGACATGGCTATCTTTTCTGGATGCAAATCCAATGCTACAAAATGACCCAGCTAAAGCTCTCTTCTTCCTAAGAAATGGTTGTGCTAGGAGAGCTAATTAAAATATTCCTGTTAATATCACTTTTTTTTTTTTTTTATGTGTGGAGGTGAGCTCAGGATCATATCCCACATTATCATGGTATTATCATAGTGTAGTATCACGTATTAATTACTGAAAGTGGTACTGCTCTCTCTTTTGGCAACCATGCTCACTAACTCATCCATGGACTGTGAAAACACTAAACTGAATACAAGCAGAAGGAAGTAGAGTCTAGATACAGCACAGAGATACAGGGAAAGAGGTAGAACTAAGACTATGCAGAGCAAAAGGGCAGGGGGAGGGTGAAACAATTCAAGGTCTTTGGGAAAGAAATGGTTTGTTAAGTTATTTGTATACATTTGTAAAATATCTTGTTGCATAAGACTAAGGTTTGACTGGGACTCCAAAGAAGCACGCGAAGATGATTTGTTGTCAGTGGTAAAAAGCAAACACTAATCAAGTCTATTTGCAGCTTTTAGAGTAGCAGCCTCTTCCATGGGACTGTCCCATGCTTAAAATTAAAGGCATGTTCAAGCAGTTTTCTGGATTGGGGCCTTTATGTTGCTCACTTGCTCCCATATGCTAAGCAGTTAGAAAGCAGAAAGTTATCAAGCCAGATATTTATGAAGTCAAATTCAATAACATGTGCTAAGTTCTCTGCAGGAATGCATCATCAGTTGTAGAAGGGAAAGGGAAAGATCAGTCAGATACTACATTATAAGTAATCAGTGAAAAAACAATATTTTCCATGTTATGTAATAGCTTCACACTTAGTGATAATTTCATTTAATTTGGTACACACTGTGTCTTAATATGTTATAATCTCATTCAACATTTGTAATTCCATGTCTTCAATTGTTTTAATCTGTATATACGCAATGAAGTGTAACAATAAATGATTGTATGAGCTGAATTTAAAATAACTATGGATTAATTATATTCACATTTCCATATCCACTGCTGTATGACAATCAATCAGCAACACATTGCCATATACACAACAGGCTGCAGAAGAATAGGGAGATTCCTATGTATTCCAGATGTTTTTATTTATGGAAGTGCAGATGGTAGGTAGGGACAGTCATCACACTACTCAGTTCCTCCTTAAAGACAAGGGATGAATAATCTTCCTGTTGTTTGGAGTCTTGCAGCATGGAAAAGTTTGATGGTAAAGAGCTAATTTTTGTATCCTTTCTGTCAGTAATCTCTACCTGCTCTTGACTGAAGAGAAGTACTGGTAACCTTGGTGGACCTGCATGTGGAACACCATCAAAAGTCCAGAATTTGGGTCTCAGGATGTCATATGTACGTGGGAACTAGGGATTATAAGCTCTCAGACTCTTTCAGTCTGCTTATAACTTTTGTGTAATGAGTTCAAAGAGAGTAACTGTAAAGGAATGTAGTATTCTCTGACAGTGTCCCAGTTTAGTCCTTTACTCTCTGTGCCTTTATAGGTCCATTTGGAGAGGAGGATCATAATATTTACTCCTCTTTGTGCAAAGATGCAAAAACTCCAGATGGGAAAATGCTAGATAATGACCATCATTAAGCATCACGATATACCATCTGCTACTACCTGGTAGCAACTCAGTTACTGTAATTATTCTCTGTTCCACATACATTCATTTCAGATCTCTCTTGCATGTATATACTTCAGATACAATAGTGTAGTAGCTGTTAGCTTGGAAATGAACTTGTAATGATAACTATAATGAGTCATGGAAGGGTTGCATAATGTATTCAGATTATAGCTGTCTGTATTCACTTTAGAATTCCATTCGCTCACGTATCCAGTGTAGACAATATCAGCATTACTCCTATCACAGTCTTTCAGCAAGGATATGGCAAAGGAATCCAACATAATGGTGTGAAAAATTCAGTCTGTGGAATGTGGCTTGGCTTTCTCTGAAAGAGCAAAGTGTTAAGTCAGAGTGTATGTGAATTTATGGATGCAAGATGGAGGATGGATGAGGGGGCAGACTATTTGGTTGAAAATATTCCTGTTTATCTGAGCAAAAGCATTTCCAGGATAAATTTCCTTTTCAAAAAAACAAAACAAAACAAAACAAAACAAAAGCATCAATCTTACAGTCTGGAGAGAAATAAAAAAAAATGTCTTAATCACTATCTATAGTCCCTGCATCTGTTCTTCTAGGAAAAAAGAAAAAAAAAAGAGAAGTCCCAATTTGGCCTTGAGGTTTTCCTTTTTATTCATCTTGAGTTTTGGCCATTTTGGAGGGGAAGTAAACAGTCTTGTCTTCAGTCTTTACTATTGTCTTCAAACTCTTAAGGTTCTTTTACAAGGAATCACATTCCCAATGACAGTGAAGCTTGTCTGTACTATCGGGACAGGGATTTACAAGATATCTCTTAAATTTCTGTCATGCTAAATCCATAGTAACCAAATTTCTAAAGCAGGTAAAATAATATGCCTTATTACAGCTCCTAAAAACACAGTATTCTTCTCAAAATGAAACAGAAACCTATCCCCCAACTTTAAAGAAAACGTAGCATTTATTTGAAAGTCTGATATTAGTATTTCCTTGAACACATAAAAATGAGAAGGATAACAATGTGGTCTTGTTTAATTTTTTTATGTGTGTTCACTGGGGTAAAACGGAAATCCTCTTATCCTGTCCCAGTTCATGATTTACAGGTATTAGCATATAATAGCTCCTCAGTGTCAAAGCCCTTCTCTCTTTGTTTCTCAGGGCATATCAAACAGATGATTTTTTGGTTTGGACATAAAAACCTTTTTGAATTAAATTACTGACTAACTTTTGAATAGCAGCTATGCCTCTTGTCAGATGTTACATCCCTTCAGAAGTTAGTTCAAAGCCAGTGGTCCTCTAAACAAATCATTTTATTTGAGTGTTTTGGCACAAAATTCGATCTCAGTGTAGAACAGAATTTGTCTCAAAAATTATGTGCATTAATGGTTTATAGTATCACTTGCCTTTATCTGGCTTGCTAAAACTGGGATGATAAGGGGTCCTTCCCCATGTTTATCATGTGCTGAATGAGATTGCACTCCATTCTTCCACCAGATTGAATCTAGAGACAGTGGTAAATACTGGCACATAATTTTTCTTTCCAAAACAGTTAGTAAAGGTTTCTTTTATCACTCTCACCATCCCTTTCAACCTGAAGAACCACCTCATAAAGTTCTGTAGTTCACACTATAGTCATAAGTTTTATAAAGGATGCTGCTTTCTGCCAACTCAGTTGGCCAAAGAGAAGCCCTGTGTTCAATTATGGAGCATATCACTGCAAAAAGTCACAGTTATTGATTAACCTTTGGTTTGTTTCTAGAAAAGGTTAACAGACAGTCATTTTTATTGCTGTCCAGAAGACAACAACTCTGTTCCATTAAATTTCTATGTTTTTGGACATATTTCATTCTTCATTTCAATGAAAGAAATGAAGAATTTTTCAAAAATTGTTGCTTAGGAAGACTCATGTCAAAATGTGAAAGAAGGTATTTGGGTCAAGTTTCTCTCACTAATGCATGTAACTCCAGTCTAATGAAAATGATGAAAATCTGTGAAACATTTTGACTTCAGAGTGGTGTATTTCAACAAAATCAAACACTACTTCAAATGTTCACAGCACCACTATTATTTCTGATTACAAAACCTCATCCCATTTGCATAAAAGGGTAAGAATCTGCTCCTTGTTACACTTCACTTGAGCCAAATAAGCATAGAAAGAAGGGCCAAAAGTAAGTCTAATGGAAAGTTCAGATCTTTAAATACCTGTCATTAACCTATTTATGCCTTTTAAAAAGTGAATGAAAGAGCAGTGAGAGGCACCACAGATTAGACTTATGCAAAAAAGCTTGTTCAGAAATTTCGTCTCTGCTGACTCTAAAGGGAGAGACTTTACAGATAGCTAGCAGGTGAAAAATGTGATATTTTCCCTGGCGTGTTTGCAGGGGAGGTACTAGTGACTTCCCCTTTCAACACATTGTTTCATGTCACTTTATACTGACAAAGCTGGCTTTATTCAGAGCACAAATCATTTTATACTGCTCAACAATTCATACGAAGTAAAGCTGACTTATAAGCAATAAATCAGTCAGCTAGGTTCTACCAGAGTAAGATTTTTAAAATATATCAAGTTATTTTTAATAAATTTATGCTCTGAAATTATATTCTGAATTTTTTACTGTTTTTACAATTGTTGCTCTCATTTTTTTTCTAAGTTGTTAGTAACTGTTCTTTTCACACTACATAGTGCAAAAGGAACAAAACACTGGGTTTAACTTATTTTTTAATAATTTAGTCACAGACATCATCCCTACTTACGCTCATTTATTTTGCATGGTCTCTTAAGTGCTTATGGAGAATTCTGACAGCAATATTATAATCTCCCCATATGAAGTTTAGCTTTAGCTTTATATCAAGCTTCTAATACAAGTTTCTTGGCTCTTCACTACTAAGAGAGGTAGCTATCAACATAAACTCTCAGAAACCAAGATGGCCTGGATGACCTTACTTTATTTTTTGGAAAATTACTTGTATTAGGGAGCAACATCTCAGATTTCTCTGGTTAATATGGGTCTAGATTTTGACATCCTTATGCACCTACACAAGTTGTTATATTTGAGTTAGTTGTGAAGAAAAGCACTATTCGACTTGAATAACAGTATCACAGCAAGGCTATATTTTGCTCATTTTGCTAAGTGACAGAGATAGGCCAAAAATAAAAACCACAATGAATTAATATATTACTTTTTGTGGGTGGGTGAAGAAAAAGGGATTGTGACTTTAGTATTGGCTTTTAAGTGCTGCAAAAAACCTCTGAGAGACCCAGAACAAAAGAATGTGAATGGCCCCAAGAAGCTAATGAAATTAGGGGAATTTCCATGCACACAGATAAAGGCATCTGTATTATCACTGAATACAGTGACAGGCAGAATGACACTTTAAGCAGATCTGAGCATTTTTAGGTTTTATACTAGAGAAACTATATAATAGAGAAACCATGTAAGAGTCTTGTGAGATGGGCTGCCCAAAGATGTGTGCATCAGTAAGAAAAGGAAAAATCAGTAATTAACCACTAAAAATATCTTGAAGATTATGTTATTTGGAAAAATGGGGCAAGTCTCTTCCACCGTCAGAGATTTGACTGTTTAGCTTATGTTTGAAAAGGCAATTTTGCAGTGTGGGTAGCTAGCTACAGAGGATGCAGTTAAGCGGCAGTTAGCCCCTATGGATTCAGTTCCTGGAGAAGTGCACACCTCTCAGAAAATGCATGCAGGAAGCAGATTTAAGGGAAAGCACTGCTTCAAGAAACCTGCAAAACAGCAAAACACTGAAACAGCAGGGAGTGATACGCTCCTCAACTCTTTCTCTTTTCTGTAAGTGGCCTGGGGCTCAGCCGCAGCATCCCTTCACCAGAATGAAATGTTTAAGGAAGGATTTATGACCTGCACTGTAGATGTTACTGCTAAATAGTTCTGCATGAAGTAATTTAGTGCTTAATTCAGTCACATCTCTTGCATCTTAGCTTTCTGTCTTCATGTTCAGGACAATGGAACTGCAAAGCTAACCAGACAAAAATCCTGTTCAAGGGAGATGTGGCTGTCAGATTTGAATCATTATCAGAAGCCTTAGCAAGCTAATACATCCTGCCTTTTAGTGAACTTGTGCTCTGTGCTCTGTGCTATTGTGTCACCTGACTTCCAGATTGGGCTCCCACACTAAAAACAAGTATGGAGTTCTGGAAGCATGTGCATATAACCATCTGCACTTGACCATGGAGACATGTTTTGTCTATTTTAATATGCCTTGACATCAAATAGCATGTATAAAGCACTGTTTCCACTGTCTGTCACATTTTCAGTACTGTATCTCATGAAAAGAAATCACACACTGGCAAAGTTCGTTTAGTTATTTTAACAAATATGCTGTAGGTAGGTTTACCAGTGTAAAAATAATACATGTCCTTCAGCAGATCAGGCTGCTATGAGAATGACACAAAAAATGATGATAATTCACAACTTTAGTTTTTCACCTGAAGCATATGGCACCATAAATATGCCTAATGTTGGGAAATTCGTTACCTCTTCCTGCTGGGTGTTGTCCTGAAAAAAATTTATTTCCTTCCTTCCTCCACCCCTCCCTCCCTCTTCCTTCTTTCCTCTCTTCTTTCCTTCCTTCTTCCCTCTCTTCCTGCCTCTCTTCCTTCCTTCTCCCTTTCCTCCTTTCCTTCCTTCTTTCCTCCCTTCCTTCCTCAATTCCTCCCTCCCTTCCTTCCTCCCTCTCTTCCTTTCCTGCTTCCCTTCCTTCCTCACAGAAGCACAGAATGGTTGAGGTTGGAAGGGACCTCTGGAGATCATCTAGTCCAACCCTCCTGCTCAAGCAGGCTCACCTCAAGCACATTGTCCAGCACCCTATCCAGATGGCTTCTGAATATCTCCAAGGATGGAGTCTTGGGCAACCTGCTCCAGTGCTCTGTTACCCTCACAGTGAAGAAGTTTTTCCTCATGTTTGGACGGAGCTTCCTGTGTTGCAGTTTGTGCCTGTTGCCTCTGGTCCTATCGTTGGGCACCACTGGAAAGAGTCTGGCCACATCCTCTTGACACCCTCCCTTCAGATATTTATACCCACTGAAAAGGTCCCCCCTCAGTCTTCCCTTCTCCAGGCTGAACAGGCCCAGCTCTCTTGCCCTTTCCTCACATGAGAGGTGCTCCAGTCCCTTCATCATCTTCGTAGCTCTTTGCTGGACGCGCTCCAGTAGCTCCATGTCTCTCTCATTTTGGGGGGGAGCCCAGAACTGGACACAGTACTCCAGATGCGGCCTCACCAGGCCTCCTGAGTAGAGGGAAAGGATCACCTCCCTCGACCTGCTGGCAATGCCCTTCCTAACACAGCCCAGGATGCCACTGGCCTTCTTGGCCACAAGGGCACCTTGCTGGCTCATGGTCAACTTGCTGTCCGGTAGGACTCCCAGGTCCTTCTCCACAGAGTTGCTTTCCAGCAGGTCAGCCCCCTGCGGCCTGTACTGGTGTGTGGGGTTATTCTCCCCAGGTGCAGGACTCTGCATTCCCTTTATTCATCCAGCTGAGATTCCTCTCTGCCTCTCTCTCCAGGCTTCTGAGGTCCCTCTGAATGCCAGCACAGCCCTCTGCTGTATCAGCCACTCCTCCCAGTTTTGTGTTATCAGCATCCTCCCTCCTTTCCTTTCTCCCTCTTCCTTCTTCTCTGTCTTCCTTCCTTCCTGGCTCCCTCCCTCCCCCCCTTCCTCCCTCCCCCTCTTTCTTTCCTGATTCCCTCCCTTCCTCTCTCCCTTCTTCCCTCCCTCCTTCCTCCCTTCTTACTTCCTAACTGTGGCGGATGAATGGCACGGACTCAGGGGGGGTTGCGTCCTGAGACATTTATTGTTTATTTCTGAGCATATTTAAAAAGCTAGCTGCTTCAGTGGTTTCACAGACACACTTTGCTAAGCCAATCATCATACAGATTATGTCACAGGTAGCCAATCATTGCACCGATCACGCACGCAGCGGTCACACCTTGTACTCTGCTACTTGTTTGGAAAGGCTGTCTTGCCCTTAACCTTGGTTCCCACTGGCTTCTGCTAGTTTATCTGTACTTTCTCAGGATATATCATTCCCACCTGCAATGGTGTCCTTGAGTATGTTTGTCTGAGGCTCCTGTTGTTTGCTACTTGCAACTTTCCACCAGTTTAACCCTGTCATGACCCTCCACACCTAACTTCCTTCTTCCTTTCCTCCCATCTTCCCTCCCTCCTTTTGTCCTTCCCACTAAATTCTTAAATCAGTTTATCATTGTGGCGTTATTATTTGGGACCAAATTCTGTTTTCATTTCTGATTTTTTTCACAACTTGATCAAAATGTAGCCGTACTGACAGAACCAGAAACTATTTAGTTTAACAGATTTTTGACAGTAGGAGCTAATTTCATTCTGTTGCAATTTAAAAAAATGCTGCTAATACTTGTGAAAAATGAAAAAAATTGAGGATAATACAAAATTATCACTCTTGGTTCCTTTTGAAAGAGATTAAAAATAATAAATTGAGTTCTTTTGGCTTCACCAAAGGATGTTATTTTTTGATTTTGATATTTTCCACTTATTTTCATTTTTGTAAGTCTTGAATATTATTCTTTCTCTCAGAATAAAAGCATGGAGATGTTGTCAGTGGAATTAAAGAAAAGAAACTATTTGCATGACATGACAATGATATTTAGTTGGTCAGATAATTTTGGAGGAGAGAGATACTTCATTGGCTACCAAACACAATGAAAACTTAAAAAAAACCCTTTTCATTATGCACATCAAGGCTGAGATTTAGGATGAAATTAGAAATCTGTCTAGATAGCAGATCATAACAAAACAGTCTTTTTGCACAGTTTCATTCAATTAGGAGTGTCATATACTAAAGTTACAACAAAATTCTCATCCTGTAAGATGCCGAAGTTTGTTTTACAAAGTCACAAGGTGATGTTTTAAATAAATATCCATACTTTTTGTCTTCCCCAAAATAGATTTCCAAGTCTTTTCATGTTTGATCTTTACTAATTAGAATGCTAGAGTTTATTTGACTCCATTTCAGTGAGGTTTTAATTTATTTTATTGATTTTCAAATACTTTGATTTTTGTAACAGCTGTGTTGCTTTAAAATATGGGACAAAGATTACGAAACAATACTAAACTCAAACATAGTTCTTCTACTTATCCATTTTTTCTAACAAGGAAAGGTTGGTAAATATCATGTTCTTTTTTTAAAAAAACCCTTTTAATTTCATTGACTATCTTTTCTGAAGCATTTCCAACCACCTCATTTAAAAATATTTTTATTGTACAGAGGGTAGTAGAAAGAGATAATAATTAGGTATCTTAATCTCAAAACCTCTGAGGTGAAAGGTGTTATAGGGAACCTTTGCCCTTACCTGAATTTTGTTCAAAACTGAAGAAGTGTTCTAGAAGAGTGTGTTCTTATAATTACAACCTTCTATTAATTCATATGTGTGGTTACAATATTAACTTGCAAATGCTTTGTCATCATGTGAATCCCAAACTCTGCATATATTCTGACTAGTTGTGTCAGTTGTGTGTGTCGATGACTAGTTGCATCGTTTTTTTGAGGGCCAGCTCTGTCATTTGATTTCCAGATTGCATTTACTGATAGACAGGTGGTGTACAGAACAAGTCTTTGGAAGCACACTTTTCTGAATTGATTTGAAATCCCAACCACATATTTTTGGATATGTCAAATATATGCCAAATAACATATCCTAACTCAAGCGGACAAGGTGATGTAATGATGTGTGGAAATAATATTTTATTCTGTAGGAAATTTTCCTTTTAAAGGCAGTAGCATAAGCCTCACAAACCCTTATGCTCTTAATAAGCATGTGTGTAATTCATGATTTCCTGCTGGTAGTATATTTGGGGAAAAGTCTGAGTGATGCTTGTTCAGATGAGTTCTTATATAGAACTTTATTCTAATTTCTTCTTCTGCAATTTATCACTGGGAAATATGTCCAACTTCATAACTTCACAAAAGAACATCACCTCCTACTATTTGGTTTCATTCAGTTCACATAAACTCTTAAGAAAGACTTTGAGACTCATGCTTGTAAATCTGTATGTGAGGGGGCTCTGCACCCTTTTTGCCTGGTTAATTTGTGCAGTAGTTAGTGTGTATGGAGGTAAGGGAGCACATATGAATTAGGGTTTTATCCAGGATCGCGTATCTCTTACACTAAGAGGTGGTAAAGTCTCACAAAAAGACTAATACCTTGTGATTTGTATGGGGAGAGGACTCTTCCTTAAGAAGCATCTTTATGCAGTGGCATTTTGGTGACAATGTCCTGGTTTATTGTTGAATTAAAAATGCTTTGCTTGACTGAAAAAGTCATGTGAGAATGGGTGCAGCACCACAGGTTTTTTTAAGCAAGTAGCTCCTCACAGATGTCTGGAAAAATCTCACGGGCCTTTGTGTGTGTGGGACTTTATGGGGCAAGCAGCAAGATCTGTTTTGCATTGGTCAGCGAGGGATTATCTTTAGGGATTTTTGACCCACTAAGGTCTTCTCCAAAAGGAATTCCTTTCAGTATATATGTGGGAGCGTATATGTGCTTGCTCCCTCTTTTTATGTAATTATCCATACATATAAACATTTCATCGCTTGCAAAAGCTGACTTTTTGGTTTCTGCAGCTTGTTTTGGATGAGATGTCACTGTGTTTGAAAGATCAAACTAGTCCTTGTTTTACTTCCTGTGATATTGAAATTCCTTTGTTGTTGCTCTATTCCTCTATTATTTCAGCTACTTTTTCCCTTTGATTTCACAACAGTAGCTACTGCTAACTCCTGCAGGGTAGAAAAAGATTAAAAACCATTCAGAAAGAACACAGATATTAGAGAAAAAGTTTGATTAATTTTTGAGTAATTTATGTGGATGGTGTGTCAGATGGAACTGGAAACAGCAGGCTTTTTGCTTTTCCAGATGACTTTCTCTGCTAACGAGCAATGTGCTCGGTTACTAGCTAGTGTCAAGATAAAATGCCAAAGCTATGCCATGGATGCACGCTTGGAAAGCATTGCCCAGCACCCTGCAATGCCAAATGTACTGCTTTGGGCAAGACCTTTCTTTTCTTCATTGTTATTTCTGTTGCATCTTGGGCATTGATCAGTTCCAGTAGGAACAAGACAGCTGAAGTGTGCTCCAGGCAAAAAAGCTTATAAGCTAATAACGTGGTGGTGGATGATAAAAGGAAGCAAATAATTTTAAAAAGATCTTGGGAGAGTATAATGTGTGTGAAATATTGTTGTATATTGGAGGTTACCTATAAAAATATCAGAATAAGGACTGCTTTTCTCACCCAGCAACTAGCATGAAGGCAAGCACCTAGCAAGAGATTTCCTAAGCAACCATTGCTAACTAGGTCAACACGCATTCATTCATTTTGTGACTCTTGTGACAATGACTATAGGAATGGTGGCAGTTCATATAAAAATGGAGGTAGACAAGCTCAAAAAGTGCATTTTTTAAGTGGAGTAGGAATGACTGAAGTACAATATTAACATTACCACAGACACTAGATTTATTCCTGAGCCTTTGTAACTGGATTACACACTTAAATTAAAATAGTGGGAGACTGCAGCATTCACTCATGTGAAACTTCTGCCAAAAGCTTTGGGACCAGGGAAAGGCAAGGAAATAACGCTGCAAAGCTCATACTGCTCGCAGTCATGAAGGTGTCTCCACTCTGCTMCCCAGGAGAGCTCAGAGACAACTGTGACCTCAGGTCACTGTCACTCAGCACCGTTTCCTGGTGAGTTCGTGATCTGTGTGTATGGCTTACAATAACACTTTTGGCTGAAATAGTAAAGATTTCAAGTGGTGCCAAATTACAAGGTTGAAGGAAAGCCTTCTCTCTCTCTCTCTCTCTCTCTTTTTTTTTCTTTTTAATCCACATACTAGTGATAAACATCACATAAAACCTGGGCAGGGTGGAAGGGAACTTGCCAGCCCTGGGAAATGCAGGTGGATCAGGACAACTTGTGGGACGGGAGTAACCAACCACTGAATCAACATGTTATTCAATAAGAATCCTTTCATCAATCTGCATCCTGGCAACTTTTAAATATATCACTTTACACTTATTGAAAGTTGGTAAAAGGCACACTGAACCTCTCAGGCTGAACAGTTCATATATGCCCTGAATTAGTAATGAACATAAAGTCCGATGCTCAGAAAATGCACCTCTTTGCTTCACTGGTAGCTGAAAGTGGAAGAAAAGGGTGGGTTTAAATTCTAGGCAAGGTGATTGAACATACCAGTCACAACTATTACTAAATCCTGCTGCCACTAAATTATTAAGCTGAATCATCGTTTAATATTTTAAGAATTGCCTGATGCTTCAGGATATCTCTATATGAATCCTGAAAGCCAAAGGCAGGGTAATTGCATATGCTGACTATGAAAATTTCGTGCCTGACTGGAATAGTAAAGAACTAAAAAAGGGGCTGCTCCCTTCCTCCAGTCATTTCCCCAGAGTGCACCTGTATTAAGCTGGTATTAAATAATTATAAAGACATGTAGAACTGTAGGTCATTCTACTGTAGTCCAAGACTGGCCCATAATTTTCAGATTCTCTTTCAAGATAAAAGGCAGAGAAATTTTAGAACAAAATTTAGTAATGAGGCTCATATTATGTGAACATTAACAAATGAAAGTAAAATAACTGTATATGTATATATTGACCTGGTATTTAATGACACACTGTCTTTAAATGACATTCTTGGCCTTTATTACTGCTTATTTAGTTGTAAAAAAGTATAATACAAATATGTGGGGGCAAAGCTAAAATATACAGCATAAATTAGAACTGACAAACATAGAAAGAAAATAGTATAAATGTACCACTACAAAAATTAAATAGGAAATTTTTGATCTTCCTCTTAATACATGCAATAGTTAAAATTTTACATATGCAGTGGCTGTTGTTAAAATCCTTGTAATTTTACATTTTGCCTAATTCATGTTCCCATGTGTTTTGCAGTGTGAGGAAATGCCACAAATACTCCATGCCTAGTCAAAAATGAGCGGAAACATAATTATGTGCAAATGATAGGTATATAGGTTCAGACTGTGACAAGATTCTCTATTTTAAATAATACAGGCCCATAATTCATGATATATGTTGCCAAATGGCATTTAAACAACATTTTCTTGTGGTAAACTCCTGCCCCACTCAGAAAATGTCTTCTATAGTGTGCTTTTTAAAATATTTTTCTCACTGAGCTATAACTGTCATACTCTCCATCAGTACGTGCACAAAGCTGGTGGTCACAAACAGCTTGAACCAGAAAACTGAAAAGAATTAATAATGACAAAACTCTCCACCCAGCATACTTTTTAAGATTTTAAGATTTTCTCTAACTGCATGCTCAGAAAAGCTGTGTAAAAGTGCTCTGCCAGACAATAACTTAGTCAAAGAGAAGATGCAATTTCTAGAATTGATGGATCTTTAATCATACACTGCCGTCTGGTCTCAGCTGCTGGATTGAACCTAGGGAAGGGATTCACACAGGAGCTGACTGCTAAAGGAGAACAACACCCATGCTATGTGCACCAAATCAAAAGCATGACAGATAAAGAGATCATTATGTTACGGTTGAGCAGGGTGTCACTTCCATATCCTGGACTATCCTTCCTGCTCTTCCTTTCTAAACCATTAGGCATCTCATAAGCACCGGCATCTCAAGAAAGCAGCTTTTAGAGGATGCTATCAATGCTTTTTGCCCTACCAAAATTGTTCACAAAGTGATCAATTGACAATGACCACTTCTTCAAGCAACCCAAGGTTTTTCTTTTTATATGAGGCTCACACCAATGAGATGCTATATGGGAGGGAATAAAATGGGCTATTACTCTTTGCAAGTGAACCTAATGAGTGCCCTGTCCTAGCAAGATCAGATGTGAATCTTAAATGTAGCCCATAGGAATTGTGGCTGAAATGGCACCATTTTGCAATCATTCTCTTAAAACGAGAATGATACCTTTTTCATCTCTATTATAAGTAATTAGCTGTTAATATTTAACACTCAGTATTCTGACAAATAAGAAAAGAACACAGGGGAAAAAAGGAACATGAGCAAGCCAATATTGGATCTGCTCAGACTTGTTAGAATTATATGGAACTATAGGTACAAAACACCTACTGAAGGACCTGGTCCTGATTTCAGTGGGAGTTTATTTTCTCCCACACTGTTCATCTTTTTCCTACAGAAAGCAGAAAATGTTCCTTTTGTTCATTTGTACAATGATTCCTTGATGGCACACTTCAGCAATGTAAAGAAATTGTAAATATGAAGACTTTTTGCATTACTTGAGTAATATAAACAGGTCTTGGTGTTAATAATATACCAACATATATTTTTTGTGTGTGTTGTCTGTACTATACCAAAAATTTTCAATTAGAGCTTTTTAGGGGTCGTGGAACTCTGTCAATCAAGAAGAGAATGTGCTTAAAATGTCCTTATAATTATTACTTCAAAGGATGTGTTTAATTTAATAGTTTAATTATTTCACTTATAAGCTTCTTAATCTTAGCTATATAATAACTTAATATATAATTATTGGTTTAAGAGAATGAAAAAATTATCCTCCTGTTTTAGAGGTAGCTTTAAATACAGACAGAAAGTGTGTTTTCACAAACGACTGTTACCACAGATGACTGTTACCACCTGCTATTTCTCATGACATTGTTACTGTTTATCATCACTGTCTATCCTTAAATATGCCCTGTATATTTAAATTTATATCCAGAGTTTGTAGACTGGTAAGAATCTTTGACTCCTATGAAATAATATTTAAACTCATGCTCTTTCTTAGATGTAAAAGAGTAATATAGACGGGGCAGTGAAAGGGGTCTGGAGGAAAGTAAGAATGATCTAGGCAGTGGCTTCAAAACTTCCCTCCAAAGCTTTGACATTTAAGATTCAGCCTTCTTCTGTCAGTGGCTATATGACTTACTGTTGCCACTACGACAAAGGTTGACCTGGGGTGGATGAGGCTTCTGGACATCCACCTTGTAAAAGCAGGCTCCATCAGATGCACTTGTATACAGTACTGTGCACTTTGAAGAATATTTTCACTGTACCTCTTTTGGAGCATCTTTCTGTCTTAGCTTTTGGAAGAAGTCCATGTGCAGTTTCACTTTTCTTGTAATCCTCACAAGCTATGTAGAGTTCGTTGTTCTCCTGAGCAAACTAATTTTTCAGAAACTTTGTGAAGGTGTTCATTTCAGCAACAGTTGTGAATATTAGATCGCGTTAACAAAGAAATCCTTATCAGTCAGTTACTTCTTTCACACAATCTGTGGAAGGTAAAAGCATGGACTGTGCTCCTGGTAAATTACTTTACATTCTAGATGATTGTTTTAAACTACATTCGAGTCTTAAAATAAGTGCAGTTATTTTGTTAATGTCCTGAGCACCATAATGCCTGTGGGACTTTGTAGAAACAGAACTCTCAGCGTTTCTAAAAACCCACTACCAAGAGCTCATGAGCTGGCTGCTTAGAAAGGGAGGCAATAAAAATGTGTGGATGTTTCTGAAAATGATGGACTTCATTCAGTCAGAATGTCACGTTTAGGCTGTTCTGAACACTCTTTGGATCTTTGCTCATAGGTAACTATTGCTCAATAATAATTTCAAATGAATGGCTGTTAGTGTCTTTAAAATTTACTTTATCCTGTTATTTTCATTATATTGCAGACATTTTCTTTTTGAAATGTGCTTAACATTGGGAAATAAAACAATTTTATTGGTGTCACATGTTGGAGGAAAAAAACCTGTAAAGTGTTTGGTGTCTAGTACTGTACCAGAGTACTCTGTACTCACTACAGCTGGATCATAGGTTTGTTTCTCCAAAAATTAAATTAAATGAGCTTAATCAGAATCTTGTCATACTTGCATTTGATAACTATGTAAGGAATGGGCCTTCCAAATACCGGCCATTTTTTTTCCTATCACTGTTTTAGAAACTGTATCAAAAGCAACAGATTCTTAGCCCAAGTGCATAGACCTTTTTTTATTCTTAAAGGTTTGGTCTGGCACTCAGGAATATTTGAGCAACATTCAGATGAAAGGGTATGTAAAATATATTTTTTTTCCTCATATCTGTAATGACTAATCAATTCTATGGCCAGATGTTGCATGCTATAGCTCTATTATATCTGAAACAAATGGCTTCTGCCTTGGGACACGATATTTTCACAAACATGAAGCTAAATGAGCACTGAGTTCACTTACCTCTGACAACTGTCGCTTGGTAGCTTGAAACCACTGGTACTGTGTTTCTGGGAAAGATGTACCTATTTAAAAGGGGTATCAATGATGTTCACCAGAAATTATGGCCCTAAGTCAATGGCCTGACATTTCCAGACTTCTGATCTTCTTAAGTTCACTTAATTTCTGTTGTTTTCTCAAGGTTAATAGGGATATAAAATAGTTTAACTCCAATGTAACACAGAGAAATGGATATTCACTAGAAGCAATGGCTACCCTTTTTGGCTTTTTATGTGAAAATTGATACATTTATCTAGGAAAAACCTTACTTTAGCAATCATTTCACTTAGTTCTAGTCTTTAGACAAAATCTCAATGAATGCTAATGGGTTGTTTGACTAAGGAATGCAGGATGACACTTAAAGCTATTGTACAAAGACACAGTATTAGTTTCCATGCAGTCTCAGATTCTTTGGCATTTTCTTCAATTTCTCTTGAAAAAAATTTAGAGGCATTTCCTGCAGCAAGTCCTTTTTTACCATAAACTCGTTTTAATAGTCTCCATATACTACTCATGGCTAGTTATCCCTTATAGAAAATAAACTCCATATAATATTTTAAAACAAAAAGTCTGTGACTTTGCAGAAAATAAAGAAAACATTTTGCAACCTTCACCAAATAAGCCATCTAATAAGAYACGGACAAGAGAAATACAAGACAGTTGGATGCTGGACAGAGGCAAGATGGTGGATGAGGTAGGTAGTAGCCAGCAGATTTCAAACCATTTTAAAAACCCCTGTCATTCAGACTTTCTGCTAAGATAGCAGCTAGCTCATCAGAACATAAGAATCCTTCTTGGCTAAGTCAAAGAATATAGTCCAGAAAAGACAAGGTAGGCCTCTTCTAATTTCAGGGAATAATTTTCTAAACAATTGATCAGTATTCCAATACTAAGATGGATTTTATCTAAATACCCAGTAAGGATTCATACAAGAGAAACGCTTTTTATTCATTACAGAACAACAATTTAATAACCTCTTGTCACCTTTCATTGTGTACTGAAGGAACACTTTCACTGACTTTCTTACGGTTACATTGCTTTGTTCAATGAAATACTAAACTTACAAGTTGCAAATCAATTCTTTATTTTCAGTACTTGACAACACGCTATGGCCTAAGCACACAAGCAAGGGCAAAAACTCATACTGCTATAAACGACCYGTCATACTTAGTTTAGGTAACTGCCAGGTCTGTTTAATTGCACACCTACATTTTGTGGTTTTCCATCAAGCAATGGTAGTCTTCAGGGAGACGAAAACACTCCTAACCTTTCTGGAAAAGCAATTTTGTCAAGAGATTCATCCCATTCCACTACTTGATCAGGAGATACACTGTTCAAGAAGCAAAAAGTGGGTTGAATGAAGTGGGTGTTTTGTGTATTCATGAAGCTACCATAACATGTTATGTGTTACCATTATTGCTTTATACTATTTCTCAAAATGTTAGATCAGAGTATACTATAAAAGAAGCTCATTGTATTAGAGACTTCAAGAGCATTTGGTTTCATTATTTTTGATATTTTGCCTTTTTCCCCCTTTCTTTCTAAAAAAAAAGGATTAAAATAGAGCTTTTCAGTGTTTGTGCTGCACTGCAAATTGGGATCATGTAGCATGGTAAAGCTTGTAAAAGAMCCCACCTATTTAAGCTGAAAAAAGGCTTTAGTTGTTAAACCAACATAGTCTTGCCGAGATGTGTCTTTAAATGCATTCAGTCTGAAGCTGTGCGACAGTCCATTTTTAATTAAATACAGAAAATTCTGTAGTGTGAAAGGAAAGTTGCAGCAATATTTTTTGGACAATAGTTTCATAAGGGTAATAGAATATGTCATGTGGTTTGTTTACTACAACCACTTTTCAAATGTCATGTTATTTTGAAACACTGCTCTTTTTTATAAAACTGCATGTATTCGCCATCGAATATGTCAAGTTGCATGTACTCTTCATTGATTTCAAACATTACATCTCAGAGTAAAATATAGAAGAGAAAAAAGAAAAACCTGACTTCTTCATTCATCCAAATAAAAATTTTGGCATGCCTTCTTTTTTGAGATGTAGGTATTAACCCTGAGCATGCACCCGCACTGTACGTTTAATTTTGTAAATCAGAACTGGAGTAGGCTTTGAGAGGAATTCAGTATTGCTAGGACTTCAGCTGTGCTCAGTTGTGCTTGAGCAGGGCGGTTGGACTAGATGATCTCCACAAGTCTCTTCCAACCTCAACCGTCCTGTGATTCTGTGACTATGACCTAGCTCTAAGTTTGAAGGTGAAGTCCAATTTAATAGGTGCCTTATGAATAATAATAATATTTATTTTATAGCCATTTTCATTCAAGGGTTGAAGAGCACTGTACTAATGAAAGTATCACTATCCTCACACATAAGCAACTTGTCCAGGATCAGTAGGTGGCTAGTGGAGCCGAGAACCAGAACAAGATCTTATGGATTGATGCCAATTCTTTGTAAGAATGGAAGTGGGGCCCTTTTTGCTGGCCCTGCAAATGCTTATAGGGAACTTATACTGCTTCTGAAAATGATTCCTCCTTCCTATCTGAGGCTTGAAGTTCTTTTGTTGCCTGGTTTATATAGTCCGTTTTCCTCTGGAAAAATATGTAGAGGTATGAAGTTTAGATGAATTGAAATTCCAGTCACTTTGGGAAGGAATTTAAGTCAATAAGGGCCTTGTTTTTGAAAGAACCCAAAAAGAGGATTTAGTATGTGTCATTTTTCTCCTAGTCAGTTCTTGCAGGAATGATTGTGCAGCAACTGTGCATTGGAAAACTTTCCAGACTATGGGTAGGTCCTGTTCAGATGTGTGTGGTATTTCAATATATGAGCAATAAATACAACGTAATTATCCAGATGGGTAGACAAGCGTTTAGCTAACAACCCGCTGGACACTTTTACCCTGGTTCCAGAAACAGAATTTCGGGGTTTACAGAATTTTAACCATGTGCCCATGGTCTGTAAGGGCTTGAAAAGCAGTTACTGAAAAGCCTTTTAGGGAAGTGTTCTGGTCAAAGGCACACATCTTGCCTTCCAAAGATAATTACTGAATCATGATTGATGAGGCTTAACAAGAAAATTAAGCAGAAGAGAGGGGAAACAGAAGCACTTAAATATTCTGAAATGATGTGTGATGGAAAGAAAGGGACTGTAGGGTTTTTTTAGGCAATGGAGTTGCAGTACTTAAAGCATTTCTCCTTTTCAGACAAGATTTACAAAGGCAATTCTTGGAAAACCAGTGAGATCCAGGTTCCCTAATGAAGGCAGCAACAAGACTGTTACTAAATTCAACAGAGAAAAGATTTCACCCTTCATCAATATGGGAAATAGTATAATATGGACATACCATGCAATATTGAAATGACAATATTTGATTTTTGGAGACAAGACAGTGTTCAATTACTAAATTTGCAGTTATTGAGGACAGTGCATTCAGTATTTGGTGTGGAGCTGATGTTTGTTTATCACAAGATTCTTTGGAAAACCTACTTTCTAAGGAACTATAGCATATCTCTGGAAACAGAAGCATTTGTCAGCTACATGACTAAGCCAATACTTCTCAGTTATATAGTCAATGAACTAAGAAAACTACTTATCAGTCTGAGTAAAGGTTTCTGTGCATGTGTGTGGGTGCATACATGTGTGCACCACTTTTTATACCCACACAAACATATTTCCAGTTAGAAACATGAAAGAAAAGTTATGGAAAAATCCTCAATGAATACACATATGCATCCATACCAATTTTTATGCTAAAAGTATGTGGTACACAAAGACTCATGTAAATGAAGGCTCTGATTTGGAGCAGCTAAGAAAAATACAGAGGATGCTATCCACATTTTTCTTCTGTGTTGCTTCTTCCTTTTTTAGAAAAAACGCATGTTTTGTTGGATCAGATCATACTTCATAACACAGAAAATCTTTCTGAAAATTGTGTGATGACTTGAGTATAACATATTCATTATTATGAATTAATCTGTGCACCAAACTAGGCCTATCAGTGTAAAAACACTATGGTGAGTTTGCATACTGTTTGCATGCTTGCAGTTAGATTGCTTGCACTGTGTCATACTAATTTTTAAACTAAAAAGAACTAGAAAGCATTAGCCTTCGCCAAATCTGAACACATGCAGGCAGATGAAGGAAATGTTATGAGCCGCACAGCTGCTTGCTGAAAGAAATCCCCATTTTTTTCAGACTTTTATACTGCTTACCTTGATGCTTTTGTCAAGTTTCCAGGTTTACCAAGATGCTACTTTTCAGGGAAATCAGATTAGTGCAGGAAAACTCTCAGTCTTTTTCTCTTCTGCTCAGTTCTACAGCACAATTTAGGTAGCTTTTAAAGAAACCTTGTCGACAGATTTTTTTCAAAGAGTTCCTCCGGCTAATATTTCTGTCTCTGTATTGCAGATCATCTCCGATGTTGAGTTACACTAATGTTAATGTTATATCTCCCACATACATTGTTCACATTAATGAATTACCTCCTTAAACTTTAGCATGAGTGTAGGTGTGAAGTGCTGGCAATGAATAATTCATTTTTGTCCTTCTTTCACTTATTTTAAAGATTAAGGGGAGAAAAATTAACGTTAACGAACACGTACAGTTGGGTAAGCATCTTCTAGTGTTAACTTCCTTTAAAGAAAAAAAAATGCATGGTTTCTCATCATCTGAATTTTTTAAAGAGAAACTTTCCTAGATCTTATTTAATTAAAAAAAAAAATGTTTCTTTAACTTCTTTACAGCAGTTGAATCTGCTGTATTTGGAATATTTAGGCTCAGGAAGTTTCTCATATAATGTATTTGAGTGGCTTGCTTCTTAAATGGTTGTTAAAAAGTTTCCAGAGCAGGTAGTGGAAAGAAGGAGGTTCTCCACTCCACTGTCTCTACACCTGCACATACACAGGGCTTTAAGCAGGTACTGTTTTTAAAGCTGTCATTTAGGAATGCAAGATTACAACTTTGCAAAATGGCCGTTGATCATCAAGATAAAAACAGCTATTAACAGAGAACAATTCCCGGTTTTGTGCTTATGGAACATTGTATTTTCCTAGACTTAGGATGGCACCACTTTTATAAAAATAATATATAGTTTCTCTAAAATTAACTCCAGTAGAGAATCATTTTGCACAACATAATGCACAACAGTATCTTAAGGGCTTAGAAATAAAAAGTGAGTGACCTTGAAATGCCTTCTACAGTCTTGGCACAGAAACAAATTTTAGTTACAAAACACTTGTGTGTACAACACACAATTCTGAGGATAGAAACTGTGAATATCAAGAAAGAAACATAAATAGACACTTCTAATCCTAAGCCCTGATCTAGAGCTGAACAAGCTGTTTAGAAATGAAAGATTCAGCWTCGGATTTTTGAGCCATGGAGTACTCCAGTCCTTTTATTTTTCCCATCACTACAATAATAAATAAGATTTTTTATGTGATAGTGCATATTTGCATTAGAAATAGCTGTTAATAACTTCCAGTGTTAAAAACCTCAGATTCCTGTGGAATGGCAAAACCAAGATTTTTATGCAGCTGAACAGAGTTAACAGCATTTCTGATAAGTGCATCAGTTGTTCACCTGCATCAGTTTTGGAAAACCCAATCTTTTTTTAATGTCTCTGTATGTATTAACAGTTCTAGTTAATTGCTTTCTGGATAATAGAAAAAAAACACCTAATTTCATGAGAAACTTTTGCAATACATTCAGTTAGGTGGATTGGCATGCTTACCTTGCACAAAAGCACCGGGACAGAGGAAAATAAAATGTGCCACAGGCTTAGGCACCTTGAATGTGTGATTCTTATATGCAACACGATTAGCATAACAATAGCATTCAGACAGGTGTAGGGGTGGATGGCGCATCAAGATTTTACTCATCTTTTTCTAAACTGCCAATACCCAAGTCATCAGGCTGTAAGATACTCTCCGGTAAGATGATCTTAATCACTCCCTTAGAGCTATTTTGCTCTTCCTGGTGTACTTGACTATTCTTTGACCCTGAGGTAATTGTGATTGACTGGATATCTAGATAGTTAAAGCCCTCACTTGGTTACAACAGTTTACCTTATTCGTGAAAAGCTTAATTTATGTAAAGTAACATCTGGAAAACAGAATAAGTACTTGTGGAAGCTAGTGGGCTTGATTCCCCTTTCAAGATTCAGTTAAACCTGAGTTTTCAATGTCCTAGAAGGAAGTTTGCTTTCATTGATTAATATCAAATGACAGTGTGGAGGCTAAATGGATTGCATACCAAAACACTTTAATCACAGATACATGCAATTTTACAAGTTGCATGACCTCCTTGTCCCATGGAAGAGATGGCACAGTCCCAGCAAGAAGTCAGGTGGGTTGGCATGGTGGTTCCAGCCAGCTCGGTGTCATCCTGGAACAGGGTTGTGAGTTCCCTGGGCTCTTCTCTGCTCCTTGGCTTCCCCAGCAGGTGTAGGGAGGATCCAAGATCCTGGTGCAGGCTTGTGAAGCTCCACCATCAGTCTTTCAGGTACCCTGAAAGAGAGAGAGAGAGAGAGAGAGATGGTCCTGAATCCTGGTGCAGGGTCTTGGGATTCCCCCCACCAGAGTCTTTTTGGTGCTCTGGTTACTCCAATATTTGTAAATATCCTGAGTTATAGGATTGGGTAGAAAATACATCGTTGATCTGTCTGTTCAGATTGTGCTGTCACTTTCTGATTTGCTGATGCTGTTGCTGGCATGCACAATGTGCCAGTTCCTGACACTTGTGGACACTTTTGCACTCCTTGATGATCGACAGGTTGTTCAGCTATCAACAGTATAGTTTGGTTCTCTATTTTCTTGAGGACACCAGAACAATTCTGTTGATCAGGACAGGTGTTTGATCATATTTTATCTGCTTCAACTACAATAAATAGTCAGTTGAAGTTCACAGGTTTATGTTAACAGCTGTGCTGACTAGGCCAACTGCTACACTTCCTCTCTAAGAATGTGGAATAAATGTGAGTGTGTGAGAAAGAATGAGTTATTCTATCTTTGTCTTTTATGTCTGTGGCATTATTTTCATTAATAACATCCCACTCTGGATTAAAAAAAACAAGAAAAAGTAGATCAATACCAAAAACCTGTGATGGCTATTATGTTGGCGATAAACAACTCAATGTTTCTCATTTCAGTTTGGATTACCTAAAAATACATTTATTTTTCAGGCTGGCCACCAAAAATTAGCTCTTCATACACAAGTCTAATCTCAATTAAATTTCTCATTCTTCAGTACAATTTGAATTGGGCATGTCATAGTAATAATGCATTTGCCAAAGAAACCTCTTAAGTATCAGTTGAGCAAATCCTGTTTGGACCTGAAAAGAATAACAGACATGACAGTTCTAGGGAAATTCTTGCTACTTCTGGATCTCTCCTAAATCATATAGGCCTTCTCTTTTTAATGCCAGTGCCAGATTCTGAATATTCAGATAAGATACCAAGCCTTCAGAAGAAGACATGGCTGCTTCCTCCTTGTGTGACTTTGGCCAGTCCTATGCACTTGCTCTGACTGCAACGGGGATAAGCTCTGATTGTAGCTCCACCGTTGCCCAGTCTTCACACCTGGGGAGCTGTGGTGGACGAGGAGGTGTACTAACATTCAGAGAACTAAAAAACTCCCAAATGCCTGAAATGGAACAAAAAATGAAGTTAGCTCTTAGCTGTGTGGCATATTTTAAAATCAGATGGAATGGGAAATATTCAGTGCAAAACTGTAGCCCAAGAAGCTTTGAGAAACAGGCATTCTTAGTTTCAGAGTAGGCCTATTCATCACATCCTGCTTATTGCAAACTCAGTCTAACCACAGAGCTGACTTCAGTAATGTTTTCTGCCATTCATCAGTACATAAATACAGAGGGCATTATTTTATTTGACTTTTCCGCAACACTGTTAGTCATATGAGCTCTTTTCCATTTACTGATGTGTATATAATACTGTCTCTGTGTTGATCTGTCTTAATGTTATTACCTGGCAATTTCAGTTCCTGAAAAACGTTCTCAAGTGTAGCTTTTATAGTTCACATAAATTGATTTAAGAAAGATTTGCAGCGTGAAACTTCATTCATAACTGAATTACTTTCTGATGCTGCTSTATCAGAAAAGTTACAGATGGAGATGACCTGTTAGGTCATCTATTCCAACTCCAGCCAATAATGGGCTCTCCCCAGGATATGCCTGAACAATCCTCTTTTAAATGACTCTGAGCACTGGGGATTACGCCTTAGATCCTTGAAATTTTACTTTAATATACTGTGACAATAGCATCAGCCCTGAATGCAACAATGTGATGGGCATCTCTTGAGAATTCAGCTGGGACTCTTGAAAGAATATATGAAATAGTCACAGGCACTTTCATTTTTCCCATTGATAGAAATCTAATATTAAATTCAGACCCACGAAGTAGCCAAATTGAGTGAGTGAAGTTGTTTCTTGTCAAAGACAGTTCAAATTTGGGTGGGGGTGAGAAAACCATGCCTCTAGTTCCAGAAGGATTTTTGGTTCAAGCAAGGCATACTTACTGCAATGGTCAATCCCCAGCCCATTACAAAGATCTGGTGTGTTTTCTCTGCGTGTCCAGACTGTGAAGAATACAGTCCTGTCACATTTTTCTTCTCTTCTACTTCATATGTGGGTCCACATATTATGGGGTCAATTCTGGCTTCTGCTTAAACTGTTTTATAACACTTTGGTGATTTAAATGGTCATCCGTGAGGGCTAAAGTTTGCAACTAAGCCTTTGTGCTACATGGATTTGGAGGTGCTCTGGCTGCCCAAAAGACCCTTCTCACTCCTGAAGCCAGTCAGGGATCTGTAGGACACAAAACAATCTTTTGAGTTACATGGTTTATAGGCAAGATTCCTTCAGCTGTGTCCCCTTCCATAATATCAGACAGTCATACGTTACCAGGGCAATACTGTAGCTTTTGCCCTGTGCCAGAACCTTGCCAGAAACAGCACCTGCCTACCAGCAAACTGCCTCTGGTACATGTGGACCCAGAGCAGACAAGGCTTAGTGTGGTTCAGCAGCCCAAGAAGGTGCTAATCTCCTAGCAAGACCCCACATTCGTAAGTCCCAAACAACAGAAATCACTTCTGAAAAAGTGAGCCTTTGTGTTTGTATTTCATTCCCAGGAGAAAAGAGAAGAGAAGCATCACTGGTAACTAGTTTCCTAGAACAAATAGGTGTCCAGTATTCTCTAGTAGCAAATATATTAGCAATAACCTGACTGCCTTCAAAAGGGAAAAAAAAAAGGGGGGGGGATGAACACAAGTCTGGGAAGTCTCCCCAGACAGGCTGATTCTTTTTGCTCTTTGAATGCTGTTTGAACTGGTATACCAGAAACCCCTTAGACTTTTGTAATAACACAAAAAACCAGACAGGAAATGCACAAGTGTACCTGCACACACACATTATACATTTGGGGATGATTGCCTTTCTGTTACTGGGAGGAGGGCAGGAACTTTGGCTGTAGGAAATAAATCAGGTAGAATGAGGCACAAAAAATAAATGCATCATTCAGTTCTTGTGAAGGAAAAAGAAGTTTATATATGCAAAGAAGCAAAGAGTTCACGAAGTTTTAAGCAGCATGTGAAAATTCTGGTCACTGTTCTATTTTAAGTGGAGTTGACAGGAAAACTATAGTCATAAGGGCTTTGTTTGTGGTCCTGATAATATAAACTGATGCCTTTCAGGCCTCTCATATCCTACTTGCCAGGAATAAAAAAGTAGCATTAACTGGAAGGTTTCTTTCTTGCTTATGCATCTGTGTATGCTGCTTTCAGTTATTGAGGCACTTTGCTTCCATTCTTCACCAATCAAACAAAAACTAACATTTTCTATCATTAATGTAGCATTCAGACACCYAGCTATGTTTAATCACTTAGACGAAATCCCACTGGTCGTGAACCAATGTCCACTGAAGTCAATGGAAAGGCTGCAAGTGACATTAATGGCTGTAGAGCAGGTCCTTGTGTCCTGATGTAGCAGATTTTAATGCTAGGCATAATTTTAGTCCCACATAAAAATCAACAGAGTTGCTCATCCTGTTTAAAGTTGGGAACATCTTAAAACCTTGATGGGGTATCTCAGCAAAGATGTGTTTTAGCAGATGGCCCAAACTTGTCCCTTTGATAATGCCTGTCTGTCCTATCCCCATCTTACTCATATATGCAGCAAAAGGTTTTGCTAGCCTCCAATTTTCCTGAAGGATAGAAACATAACATCAATAATGTTTTTGAATAACTAAGATGCTCCAGACCTTGTGTCAAATTGCCCTCCATGTTTCCCTGTATTCATACTTGAAAATATCTTCACATCATTTAATTTAATTGCTGTCATACCAAAGTTTGTTCAACAGGTGTGAAGAATGCATTAATCAGTCCACTTTGCAACATGTACAACTTATTATATTTGTTGCATTTGGATATCCTACCATCTAATTTGGAATGAGGTTTAGAATGAAAAAAAAAAAAGAGTAAACAGGGATTTTAATTCTCTGCCTCAGGTAAGATAGGTGTCACAAATACCAATTTATCTCAATTTTATAGAGAAATGGTCCTTAACTGAAACTAAAAGTTTTCTATTTAAACATGCACATCATCAGTTACAGGGTAGAGTACTGATTTCTTGTTGGCATTATGAAAATTAAACGAGGAAAATATGTCATTTCAAGCTAGTGCGCAAGATAGCATTTTGACAAGAATGTGAAACACCCATAATTTTTAACTCTGCATAATTTCAGGGGATGTTCAAGAAGCCTAGGTGGCAGGAATTACTTGGAGACTAAAGAAATCAGTTTGGAAAGGTTAGTGTCATAGCTGGATTTCTTCTCCACCTACTAATAGAGATTGATTCAAAAACCATTAAAGTAAAGGACAATGATTTTATTTCACTGGTGAATGACTTTATAGGGCAGAAGATCAGGCTCCTAAGGAGAATATTTGTATTGAATTTCCTTGCATTTCTGGACTTTTAATATATATGCTATTTGATAGGTTTAGTAATTTAACTTTTTCTGAACTTCTCCTGGGCATTGACTATTAGAAACCATGCTAAATGCATAACTAAAAAGTGCATATACACTTAGATTTGGGTAAATCTATTGACATAGAGAATTTACTGACAGCTCCACAGGGACTGAACCACATATAATTACAGGAGTGTATTCATTTTTGATGCACTAATTAGTACATTTTAATTTTTCCCATAGATTCAGCAGCTAATACAAGCAACAAATTTATACCAATGCAAATTTCATCTGAAAGAACTGTGTATGAATGGAGAAGGGTGACTGGTGCTAATAAGCATTTCTATTTTGCTATTATTACAAATTTCTATTGCAATTTTACTAATATTGCATATTTCTATTACAAAGCACTGAACTTCATAGCAAATAAATAGGCCTCCAACCTGCTTTCACCCAAGTCTTCTGATGGTATTAATGTTTTGGATTGTTTAAAGTACCCAAAGATGATGACCTACAAAAGTGGATAATAGCAATTCTAAGCTGGAGGAAGCAGGCCCAGAATATTCTGCGTGTTGCTGATGATATAACCGGAGCCATAGAAAGATCTAAAGATATTTGTAAAGAGAATGAAATGTCTGATCCTCAACCATTTTTCTAACTATTTAACTATATTCACAAACCTTTTGGGAAACAGGTTAATGATTTTTAAACTCTCAAATCAAAGTCATTTGTGCAAAGTCAGAGCAGTAATGACATACTGATTTATTATCTGTAAAAGAGAAAAAATACCTTCTTCAAAAGCTTTCATAGATAGATGAATAGTGGGCTATATTGTATTTACAAATTAATCTTTATTTGATGAGAAAGCAAAATTCTGTACATCATAAAGTGCAAGAAGTTCCTTAAGGTCATTTCCCAGTCTTTTGATAGTGATGTAGGTGTTTGATAGTGACCTATTACTGTTGGTGGCAAAATCATGCTTAACTTACCTAGGACCAAGAAATGTTTTATGTGAAAGATAATTGCTGATATTAGCAATCAAACATTGTATTGTACTTGTAATAAGTCATAGCTGAAAGATGCAGCCTTTTTCAGTTCAACTTCATCCAGTTGAAGCCCTGATTGAGTGAGTCAGTTCAGCACTGAGAACGAGGTGTTCTCCTTCTTTAGTGATCCTTCCAAGTTCTTCGTAGTTTGATCCAATCTTTCTTCAAGCTGTTCGCTTTACTTACCAGCCAACTGTTAACCTTGCCTTTTTTACATCACTGTTCATGTTATATCACCGTCCGGGTTTCTCTGCACCAGAGCTCTGCCATTATGTTTATTCAGATACATTTTTATCAGCTGTATGGTTGTCATGGGGTTTGGTTTGTTCTATTTTCTGCTGAAAGGAAGCAATATTCAACTGGTGAGTCAAGAAAAAACCAACATAGCACCATCTCTCTTGACTATCCTGTGAAGAATGAGCATGGAGACAAACTCCACTGAAGAGTATATCCTGAAATGCATATTCTTTCTCTCATTCGTTCCCCTCTCTCTCCTTCTCTCTCACAGCACTGTACTCCACCTTTCTGGTGTGAAGTGGAATGCAATTATCAGCTAAACATTGCTGTTATTTATAAAGCAGAACTTAAAATGACTTTGAATTAAATATGCCTTTCTGAACATTCCCACAGGTTAGTTCAAGTGTTTAAGCATTCAATCCTATTACAGCTACTGTATGGAGATTACTAAAAAGCCTACTGTGCATAAGTTCACCATCAATGCATAAACATTATTTAAATGAATACAAACTACACACATAGCTGTTGTGTGGGATGCTGCTGTCTATCCTCTTTAAGAAGAAAATAAATGTTTTTCAGAGAGCTACTAGCCAAACAATTCAGCCTGTAAGTGCTGTGTTTACAGCTGCTTGTCTCCACATTATTTTAGTCATGGGAAAAACATAGATGCAGGTAACCAAAAAAAAAAAAAAAGGAAGGAAATTACCACTTTTTAAAGGACTTTTTTTTTTCTTACTTTTTCCTTACTTACAATGCCAAATGACATTGTATGCCTAGTGTGATGTATATTAGTGGCATAGTTTTTTGAAGTACTAGCAGGACTTCTGTGCTAACTTCCAAAAAACATGTGTTGTCGTTTGGATTTGGGACAGAGACCATGAATAGTAGAACCTAAAACTACTGCCACTTGGGCCATAGAAATAACTGCCATTGGCGGATAGAAAGGAAGATTCTTGTCATCTAGGAACTTATTGTTAGGTGTAGCTACCTCTTATGGCATGCTAAAGACGCACTGAGTATTCTCAGTGCTCAAGTGACCTGAGTATATGCATATGTGCACGGTATTGACCCTCTGTAGTCATGGTGTCTCCGTATGAACATACTAGGTCGATTTCATTGAAACACTGAGACCGTAATAAACAGAAAGATGCTTTTTGGGGGCATTTTTTGATTATATACCTTAATATATTTAGTGACTTACAGAAAAAAAAAAAAGGATAAAGAAACAAGTATTTTCAAAACAGTCTTCAGGTTTCAGATGCATTTAGATTGTCTGACAACAGAATGCCTTTTCTAGTTGAAAATCAAATCATAAAAGTTAAGGTGTGTGCCTGTATGTGTGGGGAGCATGCCAATAGCTTAGATGTTCAGGCAAAGGATACAGATCTAAACCTGAAATATATGTGACATAAAGAATTTTTCTCAAGCTCTCTGGAAATTCTGTTTGAAGCTCTGATTTCTAAATAGCTGCTAAAAGTCTTCAGTAGTCAAAATACTATATAGTATTTGAGATAACATAAAGGAGCATGTTCCCAGGGTTCTACATTTAATATTGGATTTTGTAAAGAGACAACACGAACTCACTGCTCATTGTGATAAGAACCTTCATTTATAATGTTATGAAGGCTGGTCTTAAATATTTCTCTTTCTTTTTACTGCAATGGGAGTTGAAGAGTTGAAAATTAAAATTACATGTTTTGAATGAATTTGCTGGTGAAAAAATAACTCTGCTGCTCCTCAGAAACATCTCAACAGTTCATCAAAATCTCATGAATATTTATGTTGAGTTTACTCATTCTTGGGAACTGTAATTGGACCTACCATTTCATAGTGATATGATAGTGATGAACAGCCAACATATGGTTGTTTTATTTATCTTTGGATAAAAAAACCACTTTTGCTTGATGAAGCAATACCAAAGTGAAAATAATTTTATTGTAAATCTGAAGTAGAGAAGCTTTCAGTCTGCTAATTCAGTGATTTTCCATAGTAGTGCACTTAAGAGACTCATCAAAATGGAGGAACTTGGCATGGGGGATACTTGAAAGTTAATGCAAGAGAAGCATTATAATGCCTAGACATAGTTCTTGGTACAGAACCTCCTTTTGTTGATGCTGACCAAAAGGAAGAACCCCCCCCCCCCCGCATTCCTTCAAATATGCATTATTGAAAACAGCAGCACAATCGCGCTTGGCATTTATGGTCCTTAGGTACCAGGATTTGTAAAACATCCACTGCAACACCTCAGACTTCACATTTCAGGTAGCCTTGTGTTTTTTACAATTCATTCTCTGTTGCCAGACAAGCTTGTGAATGTTATTTTGGGCAAATCTGACTTATTTTGAGATTATAGGGTTATATTATCACAAAAATTCCGGTTGATTTCAGCAGGACTCTTCAAGCACTGCAGTATAACCCATCACAGTAAGGATTTAATTGCTCTTCTGTTTTCCTCTGGAAAGAAGTACAATTGCTAGCAGACAGGACTAAACTGAACAAATTAAAATGAAACACCTATTTCTCTGACTACATATATGTAACATGGCTACCTGGGAATCAAGCATGCAGATTATGGGAAACTATGGAACTGAAGGCCTTTCCACTGCTTTATCCCCTAACACAGATTAGCTCCATAAATGATGTTTTTGTAGGATTCTGTTATTCTGGATTTAAGGACTACTGGGCTCCAAAATTACAGCTTTTCTGAAACAGCACTCTCAGACAAATGCTTGAAAATGTTGACCTATTAACTTAAGTCCATCAGCTTCCAGGCTTTTTTTCCTAGAGTGGCATTCACAGGAAATGCTGACAGCAGGAATGTATTGTAAATCCTGCTCCAAGTATTCCTACTGTATTTATTCAGTTCTGGATTTATTTCTGTCTGTCAGGAACCCAGAGGGGTTCACCACATGATAAACTGCCTGTGCTCCAGGAGAAAGTATTTGTCAAGCCATAGTAACAGCCTGTATGGTGCTGAGTGTTTTCTGACCTTCCTGGCAAAGGTGCTGGGGGAGGCAATGGAGAAGGGAAAGGAGAGATTGTGACTCTGTAACCTAGTGGCCTACGTACCCACGGAAAGCAGTGACTGCTGGTCCACCGAATTTTAGCCATAAAATCAAATCCCCTAGGGCAGACAAGGGAATAAAACTTAGGTTTACAACATCAGGACTAAGTCCACTAGCACTGAACAGATACACAGAGCCCTTTGGTTTTAGGTGCTTGGTATGTCCTCATGATGCTTCTCCAGACAGGTGACTTGGGAATGCCTTGGGGATGCCCAAGGTGTGGAGGCTGAGCACCACACTATTGGGCACTGTCAAGTCTCTGCAACAGCAATGCCAGGAAAGACACATGGAGTATTTCATATTCAAAATGCAGCACTTCAGGGAAAGGAGGTAACCCTACGGCTGGGAGAGAAGACAAAAGGGGATTTGAAGGTCACAATTTGGTATATTTAGAATGAAATTATGCAGGATGTAGGAGCTTAAGTTTTTTTGGAGACCTACCCTTGATGTTTGCAGTGCTACACCACATGCTCCCTCATTAAATTATGGCACAGATACAAAAGCACRCATTTAAACCACAGCTAAGATTGTTACAATAATACTTTCTTCATCTTATATGTTGCTAGGTTTTCTTCATTGTTACTTCTTCCTAAAAGTGCTTTGTTATACTTAACTGGTGTAGACAGTACTGGAGTTCACACAGTAGTTGGGGGGATTGCTCTTCAGAGCAGTAACAAAATTGACACAAAAACATAAAAAGACGTTGCTACACTGTGAGTTGCTGCACCGTGAGGTCAGTATTGCGCGAAACTCTAAGCTGCTGTCCTGCTATCCTAATTTACAATCTGCATCAAACATTTCAAGTACAATTCAAGGCCTGTCGCATGTGGCCAGCATGGAACTGTCTTGCCTTATCGAAAGCTGGCAATCTTGCTACCCTGCTTTGAAGAGAAGTAAGTCAACAAAGGTTTTCGAGCACCATATGTAGCAAACCTAAAATGGCTTCATCTTATAGGAGAATGGTGGACCCTTTTACCCCCCGGATCTCTAATGTCTGTGTGCTGCGGCTCTCAAACATATTAAGATTTTTTGGCATGCAGGTCAGAAGGTGAAGGGAAAGGTTGGGCCACCCCAAACTAATTCACAGGAGCAGAAATGAAGCATTGCAGTGTAAATGCTTGGCACTCCTGCTGCACTGAGGCTAATGGACTCTTCTCTCAGGAAAAAAAAGCAAGGTCATCTAAAATAATATGATTAAAAGGCAATCAATGTGCTTTTTTCTTAATGTCTTTCAAAATTGTGGGTTTTGGGGAATACCAGGAGAATGAAACTCTGTTGCTACGGTATTTTTAATGATTCTGGAAGCCAAAAAAATCTCTTTCATCTTAGCAGGAGACTGAACAGAGGCAAAAGAAGTAACATTTACTTGTAGCAGATTTCAATATGGTTCTCATTTGAAATAAAAACATATTTGCTATTCTTGGAGCATTATATAACACAAATTAGACAAATCTGATGCTCTACAGAAATGCTGCCTGTAGAACTCATTCAAAAATTACTATTATTAACCTTTTTTGTAGATCTAGGGAGCATTCTTGCATATAATTTATTCCAATTTCAGCCAGCTGGGTTCAGGGATAAAAATATAAAACATGATGTGCACCACTGAGATCCTATTTCTGAGTAAGAAACAGAAGTGAAACTGTATATTTCCTGCTTTCTTTGATAATACAATGAAATCTATGAGTAACAGTGGTCCAGCCCTCCTACCCCGCTCTTTGCTTTCAGCATCATTGCTGGTCATTTAGAGCGAATAATTGCAACTTCTTCTTATAGTCAAGCAGTTCTTTCCCAGTGTATCACAATTACAAAAGCACCTGTGATAAGTAATGTTCTTCTGATCAGCTTTCAAAGTGCCCTGCTACTTGAAGAGTGGTGCAATCCTCTAATGATGCTGCATCATGCTGCAACATAAAATCTACAGGGCCAGTGATTCAAGATAACCTTAAATAACCTCCTTTCGCAATGTGCCAGTCATCTCCATGCTAGTTTCCTTGATCAAAGTAGTATCTGATTATTTTGAAAGCTTCAGGAAAGTTAAGCTAAATGAGCCTTTTCTTATTCCCCCCCCCCCCACAAATTACATATTGATTAAAACTTCTCTTCAAAAGTTAGTGCATTGTTTGATGGAGCCTTAATGTCACAGAAGAAGCAGCTCATCTCTAAGAATACAATCACACTGGGGTTTGATTCTGCTCTCCCATATATAGATGTAAAAGAGGATTAATGCATCTGAAGCCAGTAGAGTTAATGCATTGTAAAGCACCTGTAAAAAGAGAAGTAATGAAATGAATATATACTGCTGCTGGTGATTAGGATGTTCCTAAAGGAATATTGTCTATTCCTGAAGTACAAAAACTTCCTCTTCCTATCTCCTATTCTGGCCAGGGTCCTTTCTCACTAAGAAATCTGAGGGTAAACTGGGAGTTCAGAAAATCTGGATCTGAGTCTTTATGAGATGATTCCAGAAAAAGGTCCACGGAAGAACAGAGTACCTGAGCTGGACCTAGCAAGCAGTCCAGTCCTTCAGCAGGGCTTAGCAGGTCAGGCACAATGAAAATACAGCCAGGCCACTTCTGGAGCATGGTTTGGGGCCACGGAAGCTCACAAAGTTTTGTGTGTGTTCCTAGGCATAAATGTGTCCAGCTGCTTTGCAGCTTGCTTCTGTTCTCAGGAGGCCATGGAAGTCCCTCCTTGCTACTATTGAAAAGCTAGTGATACTTGCCTGGGAACTTCAATAACGGTTAGTGTAGTGATCCTAACTGGAAGACTATTAAACATCAAGGAATTAGTGATCCACATAACAGTCAACCAGAGTAGGTGCAGGCCTGGGCTGTGCTGTGCTGCATGTACAGCTTGGCCTGCACTGTACTGCACATATACCTGGGCTGCAGGATAAACTTAGGTGGCTAATTTTAATGGAGGAGCCTGAAGACAGCTCCTACTTGGTACCAGCGATTACACCATCCAAGTGTCCTTGTCTTTATCTTGAAGTGAAGCAATGTTCTCATGCAATTGACAGTAGAAATGATGAATAGAATTGTTTGCTTCTAAGGAAATCCTGTAAGAACTCTAGAGCCCAAAATGCCAATGAACYTCTCCACAGAAGGGAATTGCACTGTGTGCCATGCTGTGCCCAGATCTTCATAGCACTTTCAGAGGAAAAGAGCATAGCTGTGAAGAAGGTATGGAAGAAAAAGCCAATAACTGCACAGGTCTCTGAACAGTTGTGTCTCTTGTGAGAAGCAGCTCAAGTTCAAGAATGCTGTTAATTTTGAACTGCTCTTATTTAGGTTGTTGTTGTTGTTGTTTTAACTACTCATATGTGTGTTTTCAGCCATGCCAAATATCAATACTTGCATCTGGGATTTTATTAGTAGGCAGATGACTTTCTTTTGTCCAACATAGCTGAACACATACAGGTAAGACAAAATATAGTAAATTAAACATCTAAATGGTAAGTTCTTTGTTTTTAACAAACTCTGTTCATACACGTACTTTGTATAGAAATTTTAAAGGTATTCCTTTCAAATTGGCATTTTGCCAATGGGGGGGAGTCCTAATTTGGGCTTCCTTTATATAAGAAAAGAGGTAGTGTCCATCTGGCTGACCAAATCCAGTCCCAGTGATCCTGGCTCCAGACCTATCCTCCTCAGTCTGGACTCCATCTAGCAATATGGATTTCACAGATTCCTGACTTTCAGCCTAATCTTTATCTGTGTTCACAATAAATGACTATGTCATTTGTGCACTGTTTGTTTTTACATTTTTTTTCTGACATTTAGACTGAGTCATGACGTGCTATATTGCTAGGCTTTTGTTCTGACACAATTTTTGGCTTTTCCAGGTGACCCCCATGGCCATGTTTTCTAGGTGATCCCAACTGTCTTTTCCTTGACTGAATTTCTGTGACACAGCTAGAACAGCTGCAGACACAAAAATTAGTTTTGAAAATCATGCCAAAAAATTTCTTGAAATGGAGGAAATGTAAGTGATTTTTGTTCTTCCAGTCTGCACACCAGGAAAGCACCTGTTCTAGTTTTTGTTGAATAAAAGCAGATGATCATTTATCAGTTTACAATGCCACTTTGATAAACAAAAACTATTTAACTATTTAACAATTTTGATACTACCGTAGCCACCAAATGTAATACAAATATTTCATTGCAATTTATGTTTCAAATCATGCTTAGATTGCCTGCAGCTGAAAATTCTTAGTCTAAAACTTGTCTTTGTCATATATATGAAATTAAATGAGAGTGCAGCTAACAGAGGCAGTGAACAGCAGCTGGCACAGCAGTTTTCAGGCTCTGCTTCTAGATCTTCCAGGAACATTTTCTGACATAGTCAAGGGACTTCTGGGAACCCTTTGAGGAACTTGAGGGTGCCTGCTGCTGTGGGAAAGGATAACTACAGGAGGCCTTGACTTCTGCTAAGCTTTAGTAGCTCTAACAAACTGTCCGATGTCCTTGATCAAAGGGGGCTTGGAGCTTTTGTTCCAGCTGACCTCTGATTAGGGAGGGCCAAGCACCCTGTTAGCCAGTATTTGGGAGGCCTGTGTAAGAGCTGGGCCCAGAGCACAGCTAACAGAGGTAGGGCATGCGAAGAGAGGGGGTTAGTAATCCTGCTCAGCATAGCATGCATGTCCTTTGCAATGGTGGTAATATGCTGCAGGGCACAGTCCCCCACTGTCAACCATTGGGGAAACAGATCTTTTAATTTCAAAGAACTTGACCTAGCTGGAGCTCCAGAAGGAAGATGCAACTCTGCAGGTCTCTGGTGGCAAAGGATGCCTGAGGCCTCTTGCAAAGGCTGGGGTGGGAGAAGACGGTCTTCCAGCCTGCTGGAGATATGTGCTTGTTGCCAAGGTAAGGAGCTGTGGAGGTGGTCAGCAGACTGCAGAACATCAGAGATAACAAGAAAGAGATCAACTGGATCTTCTCTAAGACCCTGTGGCTTCAAGAGCCTGAACCCCCAGCTGTACTGAAGGAGGGGCAGGCAGAGTCTGTGCCTGCCAGGGTGTGAAGCAGAGACTCCCAGGATGATGAAGGCTGGAATTTTGTGACTTCTGGCATCAGGAGGATGGCTCCACCTCAGGATTTGCAATTACAGATTCAGTGCCTGCCCAGCTGATGAGGGGCTGGGAGTTTTGTCCAACAAAGCACTGTCCAGCTGGTTCAATCTGAGCCATGCAGGAGCACCAGAAGAAAGAGGTGAGTGATAGTAGTGGGTGACTTGCAGTTGTGGGGGACAGAAGCCCTCCCATCTGCAGATCTGACCTGTTATCTAGGAAGGTCCACCGCTTGCTGGGGGCTTAGGTCCAGGACACTGTGGAAAGACTTTTGAGGCTTGTGCAGGCCTCAGACTATTACTCCCTGCTGCTCTTCCATATGAATACAAATGATATTGCCAGGAGAGAACTGGAAATTATCAAGTGTGGCCATGTTGCTCAGTGAGTGACTGTTAAGAGCATGAGAGCCCAGCTGGCTTTCTCCTTTTTCCTGCTGGTGAAAGAAATGCTTGGGAAGGAGTGGACCAATCGTGTAGGTCAGCAACAAGTTGAGCAGCTGGTGTCAGCAACAAGGTTTTGGTTTCTATGACCATGGGACCCACTTGAGGATCAAGGACTGTGTGGAAGAGGTGGATCCCACTATGTGGGTCAAAAGCACCTTTGCCAACAGGCAGGCAAACCTGCTAGGGAGAGCTTCAAACTAGAACAATGGGGAAAGGAGAGGATTACTCAAAGAAATGAGGAAGTGGTGTACCAGGTTGGCAAGCAAAGGGTGTGGGATGATGTGAATAGGAGGGATCTTGTAATCAACAGAGCTGAAGGGGATCCACCCTGAGTGTGTCCATACAAAGTAAGAAGTGCCTACCAAACAGAATTATGGCGAAACCCTTTCTGGCAGCCCAGCATGGGTGGGCACTTCTCTGAAGCACCTGTACAATAATGCATGCACCATGAGGAAGAAACAAGAATTAGAGGCCTGCATGCAGTTGTAGAGCTACTGTCTCACTGAGATCATGGAGATGTGGTGGGATAGCTCACACAACCATAGTGAATGAGTATCCTTTCACTCTAGACTCTTTAGGAAGGACAGGCTGGGAAGGTGAGGAGGTGGTATCCTTTATAAGAGTGGTGAGAATGCATGGAACTCTGCCTTGGGATGGATGATGAGTCAGCTGAGGCCTTATGGGTCAGGATTAGAGGACAGTAGGTGACATTATGGTGGGCATCAGCTACACAATGCCTGTCATGAAGTAGATGAGGCCTTCTTCAGACAACTGGAAGAAGCCTTATTTTCACTGGCCCTGGTTCTCATGCAGGACTTTAGCAAACCTGATATCTGCTGAAGGGACAGCACAGCAGGGCACTAGCAACCCAAAAGTCTTCTGGAGTGCATCAATGATAACTTTCTTGACAGATTACTGAGCAGCTGATGAGGGGAGGTGCTCTACTGGACCTGATTATTACTAACAAGGAAGGACTGTTTCGGGATGTAAGTGTTGACAGCAGCCTTGGCTGCAGTGGCCATGGGATAGAGTTCAGAATCCTGAGAGGAGGTGGAAAAGCAAAAAGCAGGATCACAGCCTTGGACTTCAAGAGAGCAGATTTTGCCCTGTTCAGGGACCGTCTCAGAAGRATCCCATGGGAGACCATCCTGGAGAGGGGAGGGGTTCTAGAGAGCCACATGTGGGGCTTGTCATTTGTGGGTGCTTTTTTTTTTTTTGTTAAATCTCCAAGGATCATCAACTCTGAGCTCAAGAATGGTCTATCTGGATGAGCAGGAAAACAAGCAAGGGTGACAGGAAGCCTGAGTGGACAAGGAGCCCCTGACAAAATTCAAATATAAAAAGGAAGTTGTATAAGAGATGGGATCAGGGAAACAGGGACAAGAGACCTGGGAGGAATATAGAGACACTGTCCAGACATTCAGGAATAGAGTTAATGGAGTGGATTCAGTTCCAGGTGGAGTTGAATCTGGTGAGGAATGTGAAGGACAATAAGAAAGGTTTCTACAGGTACCTCAGGAAAATGCGGGTCTATTGCTGAATGCGACAGGGGACCTGGAGGCAAAGGACCCAGGAAAGGCAGAGGTACATAATGCCTTCTTTGCCTCTGTCTTTACTGGTAAGAGCACCTTCAGGAATCCCAGGATCCTGAGACTAAGGTGAAAGTCCTGGGCAAAGTAAACCTACAATTGTTGGAGGAGGATCAGGTTAGGGAATACTGAAACAGAATGGACATATGTAAGTCCATGGGCCCTGGTGGCATGCACCCACAAGTGCTGAGGGAGCTGGCTGATATCATTAAGAGACCACTCTTGATTATCTTTGAAAGGTCATGGTGATAGGGAGAGGTTCCTGAGGGCTGGAAAAAAGCAAGTATCACTTCTATCTTCAAGATGGAGGATCCAGGAAACTACAGGCTGGTCAACCTCACCTTGATCCCTGGCAAGATTATGGGGCAACTAATGCTAGATACCATTTCTGGACACATGAAGGACAAAAATGTTATTGGCATTACTCAGCATGGATTTAGGAAGGGGAAATCATGCTTAACCAACCTGATGATCTTCTATGATGAGATGTCTGGCTTGGTGGGTGAGGGGAGAGCAGTGGATGCTCTTTAACTTCCATAAAGCTGTCTCCTATAACATCCTCATTGACAAGCTGATGAAGTAGGGACTAGATAAGGGGACAGTGAGGTGGGTTGAAAACTGGCTGTACTGCTGGGCTCAGAGGATTGTGATCAACAGCATGAAGTCTAGCTAGAGACCAGTAACTGATGATGTACTTCAGGGTCAGTACCAGGTCTAATACTGTTTAGCATCTTCACTAATGACCTAGACAATGGGTTTGAGTGCACCCTTGGGTTTGTAGATGATATAGCCCCAGGAGGTTGCATTACTACTCAGCAGAAACTTGATGTGCTGGAGAAATGGACAGAGAGGAACCTTGTGAAATGCAACAGAGACAAAGACCTGCTCCTGGGGAGGAATAATCCCAGGCCCCAATACAGGCTGGGGGCCAACCAGCTGGAAAGCAGCTTTGCAGAGAAGGACCTGGGTGCTCTGGTGGGCAGCAAGTTGAATGTGAGCCAGCAATATGTACTTGTGGCAAAGAAAGCTGCATTAGGAGAGTTACTCGCAGGTCTAGGAAGGTGCTCCTTTCCCTCCACTCAGCATAGATGAGGCCACATCTGGATTGCTGTGGCCAGTTCTTAGCTCCCAATACAAGAGAGACATGGACCTGCTAGAGTAAGTCCAGCAAAGGACCACAAAGCTGATTAAAGGTTTTGGAGCATCCCTCATATGAGGAGAGGCTGAGAGAGCTGGGACTCCTCATCCTGAAGAAGAGAAGGCTCAGAAGGTATCTTATCAATGTGTATAAATATCTGATGGGAGGGTGCCAAGAAGATAGAGTCAGACTCTTCCCAGTGGTGCCTAATGACAGGACAAGAGGCAATGGGCAGAGAGTGAAACAGGAACTTCCATTTAAACATAAGAACTTTTTTGGTGAGGATGGTCAAGCACTGGATCAGGTTGCCCAAAGAGGTTGTGGAGTCCCCACTTTGAGATATTCAAAACCTGATTGGACAATGTCTTGAGCAGCTTTTTCTAATTGACCCAGTTTTGAGCAGGAGGTTGGGCCAGATGATCTCCAGAGGTCCTTTCCAAACTCAACAATTCCATGATTCTGTGACTCTCATTCCAATTTGTAGTAACCACAAGTCATTTTCTTCTAAGTCATAGAGAAAGTCTATAGACTGCTTAGATCCACAGATGTTTTTTCAGATCCTTACTGCTGCAGATTGTAGCAAGTACTGAATTTTCAGAATGGTTCCAAGTTAAAAATCTTTGCTTTCTGTTGTCTAAAATATGGCCCAACCCTTCCAACAGTTGCTGCTTTCCCCAGTGGAAGAAATAAAGTAGCAATAGAGAGATCAGGACAACAAGTGCCAAAATAACACATCCAAAATGTTGCTTTAGAAGTTTAATGGTCRCAATTAGCCCATAACTTGCTCTGTTACAAAAACTCTTAAATGCTCCTTTTTTCCCTTCAAAAGAGAGGAGAGGAATGGCGCTGTTTGCAGATGAATATCCTAAATCTTTCCCATTCAAATAAAGAGCTGTGTCTGAGTGATATGTGAACATATGCCAGGGTTTAAAAATTCCTTTGCTGTAGGCACTCTTTCCTTTTTTTATTGATGTCTCTTCTGAGAATTTGATATATCCCAGCAGGAGACAGAAAGAGATTTGTTTTATTTTAATCACAGTAATACTAATGCATATTAATAGACTTTTAAAGCAAAAACCAGCCACTATAGTAACTTCTTGAGTAAAGGGAATTGTTTTGTGCTTTTTACAGGGAAAATTGTGATTTCATTTGCACACATGTTTTGTCGCATGAGAATGACTTGCAGAACTGTGAGGCAGGAGAGAAGTTTGTAATGTGTTAAGAATAATGCTTCATGGGACCAAGTGCCTCACCACAGGTGAGGCCAATATGCAAATAGTTGGAGATCCCTTCCAAGAAGAGAAGACTTGAAAATAACCCTCTATATAGAAGTTCAGCACTATTCCTGTGCACTGGTGGACACATTTGACACCTCCACATGTGCATTGCTTCTGGTTGAGATGTCACCCTAAAAGATGTGAACCCTAATTAGAGGCCTCTGAGCACTCAATAGTAGAGCTCAATGCTAATGAGGGCTAATAAAGGCTGTGGAAGTAACACTAGCCTGAGTTTATTTTACACTGGAAAGCTGAGATGTTGCATACATTCTGGTTCTGTGTAAGGGGAGGTTAGCAAGGCCTACCTCTTATATCTGAACTAGAATTAATCTTTCAAAGAACAATCCATTTAGATTTACATGCTAAGTATAATAGCTAACAATGCATATTAAGGGATGAACTATCAGTCTTATAGTCCTAGGTGATTTTTTAATAGTCAGTTATTTATCTATATTACATAGCAGTATGTTACCAAAAACTGGACTTTTTTCTCTGTTTAAATAGGTGTCTGAAGTATGGTGTAGAGTATGCCTTGAATGTCTGGCCTTGGATTTGGATTTCCTTTTTTGATAATCCTGGCATTCTCTTTGAACTTTCAAAGTGAGGGACTAACCAAGCTATTTATCCATCAGTATACTGGTCTTTCTCTTAGAGAAGAGCTTGGTCTGAGGAAGAYCATTGCAAAAGTACCAATGGACTTTGGTTCATACCCTAAATGATTAAGTTTTTGTTGATAATAATGTCTATGACAGTTTGGTGCAACACTAAGTGGAAATTGCACTGAAGTCTGTTATAGTTCATATACCATTACCGAGCTCTCTTCAAGAAATCTTTTTTTCTATGCAATGACCAAATACAACACAATAAATGTACTGGAATTTACTTTGGCTTAGGTAATGGCAGATCTGTGTATATGTGAAACACCTCTAGAGGTTTTCACTTTCAGTCTTTTACAGGTGGAAATGTCTCTCCCTCCCACCCCCTTAACATTACCTATATTTTAGGTAACATCTTAAACTAAATGTTTGTCTTTCACAAGACAGGGCTGTGGTTATAGGAGGCATTTTATAAGCGAGATTAAACACAGTAGCTTTTATTTTCTCTTTGTCTCAGCATTTTATCCTGAGTTGCAAGAGGAGAAATCTCTATGCCTACATCTGCTGTTTTTTGCTTTAAAGATGATTGTGCCTAATGCTAAGCAACAGGGACTCAACAGCAGTAATAAAGTCCCAGGGCTGTTTATTGTAGGATTAATTTTAGATGCATACATTTTGAGGAATGTTTCTGTGATGCTAGCAACTGAAACAAGTTTTTTCTTCTTCTTCTTCTTCTTTTTTTTTTTTTTAACTCTACCCAAAATCCAAACCATGACTCAGTGATTGGTGTTCTTAAAGGTGACTCCTTCCACTTGTCTTGGAAATCTTTGTATCATCTACAGCACATTGAGATCCATTTAGGACAAAAAAAAGCAGAGCCAAACTTTTCCCCATATTTCTGCCCACCTGTAAATGCTTTTTTTTAATCTCTGCTGTTGAGGTGAGACTGAGAACAGCTTCAAAGTCTGAAGTCAAGCAGAGTCTTTTACTGGCTCAAGCTCTTGTTACACAGTGCAACTGGTGAGGCATGCCTCTGAGATATAAGACTGCTGGGGTTCACTGGTGGTGAGCACAAACACCAGCAGGAAGGAAGCAGCCAGGCCTTTTTGTGTGTATGCACATGCAATTTCATAACACCAGTTAAACTGGTAGTGGGAGGGAGAGAGTTGTTTATATATGATCAAGCCCTGAGTATGCATGTCGTCTTTCAAGAGAAGACCCAGGCTGGTGCAAAAACGTTGTCCCCCTTTGAAACAGGAAATACTATGAGTAGCTTAACTTGCAGTATTACAGCAGAGATTTAGGCAATCTAAAGACAACATTAAATTGCTAGAACAGTACTATTGTATGGTGCTGTTTTCTTTGTTACTATAGAAACAGTTTAAAATCTCAACTATTCTTAGCTTTGTATTCCAGAAGCAGAATAGATAAGCTAGCTATCAGGTGCCAAATGGGGCCAGAAATGAAAATATTTTAGTGCTATCTTTCAATTCTATTTAATTTTTCTGACTTTCAAAATGAGTCTAGAGCAGTCCCAGAGTGAGTATATGGATATGGAACAAGCAGGGCAATTTGACATAAATAGTATCTGTGGATGAAGCCACTCACTTAGGCTGCCTTTTACTTTTGATCTGTATTTGGAAGGTATTTGGGTGGGCAGTGCTTTTTAATATGCAATGTTGACTTCTGAACTGCTGAATTCTGCTCTTGTGTACATTTATGTTTCTACCAACATGCAGCTGTATGTCTATCCATACATGTCTCAAGTGTGACTAATTCAGTCTACATACATGTGTTGCTTTAGTGCAATGTTAATACTCTCTTTCCAACTTGAAGTTACTTAATCTTCACACAGCTAATGACAAGGGATTAACTGAAAGTGGTCTTCTTGGTTACGCTAGTTTTTACTGCTAAGAAAGCCCTTGTCTGGCCTCACAATCAATCCAGCTAATAAAATGCTCTTTTTCTTCTGCTTCAATTTTGTTCTCAGTGGCATCCCTGAAATCCTGTTAAACTCTATCAGATTTCTGTAAATATGGGGGAAAGGGGAAGAGGAATGAAACTGCAGGATACTAAAGGAGTGCAGCAGCAACTTGAGTTTCAGAATTTGCCCATTTCTATTCAGTTCAGTACAGCCAGTGGGTCATAACCATCATCCGAATTCTGTGCTCTATGATTTGTTTCAGCAAAATTTCTCAGTCAAATCCTGCCTTCAGCTACATCTGTGCTTTTCTGTTATAGGCTGGCTCGAACACTCAGATCCCATCTCTCCATATTTTTGCTTTTTCTATGCTTTAATCTGTCTGTTCCTAAATAACAAGAACTTAGAAATAGCACCTCTGAGTAAGTACCTGCACTGGGTCTTAGTTCAGGCTTGACCTACTTCAGCATCTCCACAGGGACATCATCAAAAGCATCTCACAGAAACAGTTAGTCTGGGCTGATTTTTGCTAAAAGAGCCCGCTTTCTGGATATAAAGTGTGTGACAGAAGTTTAAATGGGAAATGAGCTATTTTCCTATATGGGAAGGACCCTGCTGTTAATTTGCCTGTAGTTTCTAAGTTTATTGAAGACAGTGATAGCTGGATCGTCATTATCAGTTATATGTATCTTATTTTTCACCCAGCAGTGCTTCTAGGGATTGTGGCTATCTACACCTTTTCCACAAGAAGACCTACAAACAATTATGAGGCCTCAAAAAAGGATGACTGGAATAACCTGTATGCCTGCCTGGCATTTGGAGGAACATGCACAGACTGTAGCAGGAAAGCATTAGAGGAGGTAGTAAGAGGCCAATGTATGCCTGTGGAGTATGTATGTGATGCTCCAGGGTCCCTCTGGACACATAGTCAACCGCTGTTTCTATATTTCATTAGCTGAACCTTCCTGTAGACAAGACCTTCCTCAATCCTACTCCCATCCCAGTCCAAATGAGAAGAAGGAAGCACAGTCCAGACGAGAGAAGGAAAGCAGAAGTACTGTGGAGGCTGAGAACAGAAATCGTGACTTTGAGTGACAATGCAGAGAACACCTAGGTGATGACTTCCTTACCAGACACGAGCTGTGACCCAACAGAGGTGTTTTCTTCATGATTTGGTTTCCTTCATTTATTCCTTGTTCCCATTCCTAACCTCAAACTTGCATGAACAGTATATATTCAAAATAAATAATATATTCTAAATATTATACAAATGTATCTAAATTCTTTGATTCATGACTCTTCAATGAGAAATTACCTCTCAAGGCTATCTAGGGTAAAAGAATGTGCTTTTCAACACTTCTGCATGGCTTTGTCAGCTGCTGTTACTCATGCTTTCAGAAACAACCCCTGCATAGCTAAATTACTTATTGCCAGTGAAAGGTCCAGCTTCATACAGGGCCACCTGCAAGCATTTTTTTCCTGTTCCCAAAGCAGATATATATTAGCAAAACCTCATGGAAAGGGATGTGTGAATATGTATCTGTGTAAATATATATACACATACAAAGAAGCGGAGCTAAACTGCAGAAAGATGAGTTTAGGTGAGTGGTCAGGATACTTACCCAGACCTAGAGAGAGATGYAAAGCGTATTAACTTAAAAGAAATCCCAGTCTTGGGAAAACAAGTTTTGTCCCTGAGCGTGTGCAAAGTGTATTAGAGATGGACCCAACATGGAATTTTTGTGTGATCTTCGGTTTTAACTTCAGTTTAACTTCAATTTTTGTATAGATTGTCAATATCTATCCTGATATGATCTGCTTTATCTGTTTTATTCATCCCATTACAGAAGGAGGAGTTATATGTAGGTCTGGGTCTAATATAACTTTCCCCTAAGGTTTGCGATTTTTGAAATCTGAATTTTTGCTTTTCATTAAGTGGCTTCACATAGTTCTTTCTGAGGAATGTTTCCAAAAAGTCCTAACTAGTAAATATAACTATCTAGTTTAAAAAATAACACTTCTGTAAGTCTTTGTTACTTTTCTGCATTGTTCCACTTGGAGAACTCGGAAGTCTGGCTGGAGTGTTCAACTCTATCATAGACTGGAGGAGGGAGGGAATGAAAACAGAAGTGTGCAAGGTGCTCTTCTGTATTATTTCATACAGAGGCCAAATCTGGTACTAAGTAAATTTTTACTCTTTAGCATCATTTTAAGATAAATTATGCCTTCAGATTCTGGTGTTGTTCTATCTCAAATATAGCTATAAATAAAAAAAAAAAATCCAAGCAGCTATGCTTCATCTCCACTTAAATCTTCTTATAGACTTCAGTTTTATATGAAATAATACTGACATTAAAGGCCATCTTATCTTCCATTACAGCAGGAGGCCTATTTAAAGACGGTATTACCTATACTGTATTCCTTTGAAAAAGGACAGAGTTAGTGCTCATTGGCTTCCCACACTTTTTTTCTCCTTTGGTGGGAAGCTCACTTGATTTAAGAACAGGTAGTCAAAGACCGCCACCCCCCAAAAAAGACATCTGCAGAATTACAAATGATGGGAGTCCTTGTTTTACGTGACTACTAAAAGTAGAATGGGTTTCAAAGCAAGCAGTTGCTAAGAGCCATGGGGAAGGCACAAGTCTTTGGGCCAAATGGCAAGTAGTTAAGGTTTTCGCTAGGACTTGGACTTGGGCTAAGCATGCATACCTGAGACTCTTCAGAGAGTTAATCAGATTAGAGTTCAAGCAAAGACTGCTGCCTTCCAACAAATGGCAGCAAGTACTTGACAAGCATACCCCATATTTGTCACTAGACCGCTGCAGACAACAGTGGAATTGATCTGTCATATAATAGATTGAGAGTTAAAGTGTTGGTAGTAAACTCAATTTTAAATGATGTTCATGTTTCCCAAAAGGAGTAGCTTCACATCCCAGAGTGCCTAGGTTCTCTCAATAGAAGGAATCTTAAGGTACTTCTCTACAGAACATGTACCATGCAAGACTGCACTTTTCCTTTTAATGTGTCTCAAGTAAGACCAAGACACACTATGTCTGTTTGAGACCCTTCTTCTTTCAATTCTGTTTCCAATTCAATAGCGTCTTTTGAGTCAATAATAGCTGTGTGCTTTTTTTTTTTTCTTGTTAAGTAAACTTAACATATGTTGGAGGAAATATTTTATACCATACTTTTCACAGCGGGAGAGGAACACCAAACAACATTACACTTAAGTGCAGGTTATTAAACAAACCAAGCAAATGATAGGCTGTGTTGTGGAAAAGCTTCTCAGTCAGCATGCACACAATTGCATGCTCACACCCATGTCACTAACTGATACCTGCCCCAGTTTGCATGCCTGTGAGCTGGCACATCTGACCTGGGAGAAGGTGACACTCCTCCAACCAGTCTCCATGTTGGCCCACGAACGGTAGCTCAGCTCCCACAGTAGGGGTGCCACCTTGGGCACTGGCTTCCACATAGTGTTGGTCAGCCCTGCAACAATGTTCCTCTGATCTCTGCTGCTGAAGGTCTTCACAGGCAGGTGGTGGCCCAGGCAGGTGTGATCTGCCCATGCTGATATCCCAGTACAACTTTCTAGCAGCTTCAGGTATTGCTCTTCTGTCAGGTGTTGGTCTGTGGCCCATGCCAAGGTTCATGGTCAGTTCCTGTTAGCTTTGGCTGCGCTTCAACACACTCAGACTTAGCTTCTGGCCGAGACAAGGCTGTGATACTCCTGTGTTGGTACTTAGTATGTTACCAACTCATATGACAGGAATTGTTCATGTTTCCATTTAAAGTTATCACATTAGTAAATACCACCATAAAACAGCATTTATGTAGCAAAGCCATTGCTGAGCCGGAAAACCCGCCACACACAATGAATATGTTCTTTATAGGTGAGAGTACCCCCAGGAAGAAATGTGGAAATTTAAGGAACACACTTTGGAATTTCATGTGTTCATCACAAATGACTCTATCCTATTGCCATGTGTGAGGACTGGCAGATGGGAAAAGGATGGAGAGAGCAGCAGAGATAATTTTATATGAAACAAAGTATAGAGGTAATTTGCCCTGTATCTTACTGCCAGTTCTACAAAAGCATCCTTGCTTATTCATGTGAAACTGAATATTAAGAGAATACAGTGAGAGCTGCTTTTTGCAACCCTGACCCTACACATAGTGACGCATGGCAAGATACCTCTCTGCCGCATGTTTCTTCTCTCAATAATCTAGAGACAGTAATGAACATGCCACATCCTAGGGATGAAGTTGTTCTTCTCTGTAGTCACATTTTCTCTCTGGGTATTTCTGCTGGAATGAAACCTTCCAAGAGGTTACCAGGAAGGAATAAATTTAGAGAGATACTGTCACCTTAAGCTAATTTTGTTCCACATGTAATCTAATGCTTATGCCACTATTAATAGTCTGATACCTGTTTATGAAATTCAGCTTTTTCTCATTCCATTCCTTCCCTGTACATTTTAGAATCCCTAAAGAGGGCAGCATGTTTTTCATACTCTCTTCTAATGGCAATAGGTGCTAACTGAAATGCATTTTTCTGCTTTACAGAAGGACAGAATCCCAGGCGTCCTTCTCCTCCATGAGTATGTGCGCAGACTTCAGCAAGTCTGCTCACAAACCCTGTTGCACCACTGCTGCTCACAACACAGCTCTTGTAGGCCTTCTTAATTGATCCCATATCATGCATCACAGCAATGGTATGAGTCTTGGTTGCTGGGTGAGCATAAATTTCCTGGCTATGTTACTCCTGAAATGAAGCTGTGTTTCTAGCATCAGGGTGGAAATGACAGGGAAATTCCTTATTGCTGCTGTAGTACTTGAAAGCACTGTCAAGGGTGGGTGCACAAGGTAGCATTCCTCTTTACCTAATAGGATGACCAGAAAAATGACTACTCTGTTGCAATTCTCAGGTCTCRTTTTGAAAGGGATTTTAAAAGTACCTAAAGAATACATGTGTCATATGTCCTGCATACAGGCTTTTCTGCTAAACTTTATGTGTTCTTAAAGTCCCTTTATGAACCAGAATGCCTGAATGAGACTGAAGCTATCCTGGGATTGCTGACTAAACCTTCTAACTTCCATGTGCTTATGGAGCTTTAGTCCTGAAATGTGTTTTCAAGAACTAAAAAATTCAGCATATGCACCAGGGACTCTCTGACTTTTTCATCTGAGCTTATGCTATGCTATCAGATTTATTTTGTTCTGGTTTTAATCAATTTTTATCCAACAACTGCCTTGATGGCTCCGATTTTTGGAAGAGACCCAGTGGCTCACCTTTGGAATGAGGATTCCCTTCTTTCTACTGCATCCTGCTGATTTAACATCCTCCAGGGAACTTTCTGGTCTTCCTTATTCACATTCCAAAAGCTTGATCCCTCCGGGGACACTGCTAAATCATACTGCCAAAGCTGATTCAACTCTGGGGCTCGGACTCATAAAAATACTTTTGAAGAGCACCACTATTTTTGCCTTTTGAAATAGATTCAGCTGTAGCAGGTGTCAGATATTCTTTGAAATGTTTTCACAGGGGATGATGTAACTTCTCCTTTCCCCCTTTTCAAATGTTAGCCCCTGTCTTCACCTTTATCTCACATGCTCACAAGTTCTGTCTTCTGCCTCGATTTCTATTACTTCTTCCCTCCGTTTACTTAAAATAAACCCTAAGTCCCATTTGATCCCTATTTCTCTTCCCAGAATTCTAATGCTCTGGCAGTAGAAAATAAAAATAATCAATGAACAAATCATTAGCCTGAGAAATCTCCTTGGCTAAGAAGGAAATACATGAATAGATCCATCTCCGGGTACTTTCCTTTAAGTCCTTCCTCCTAACTCATGCATTCCTGGCCTCTGCTGCCTTCCAATCTGCAGCTTCCTTCCAGTCTGCAGCTGCAAGTGTTTGCACAAGCTAAGGCAACGTGCTGTAGATTGTCCATGTTCATATATGGGCAGCACTTCCTTTTGCAGCTCTTTTCAGTAAGATTCTTCCAGACCTAGCAGAGGTTTAAGTGAACTCCTACTCTTTCTATACAATGTGTTGGATAGCGTAGAAGGTCCACTGTTCTCATGTAAGAAAATCTCCAACAACCCCACAGCCCAGTATCCACCCTCTGAATATAGGTGCCAATTTCTAGTCTTTGGAAAAAATGAGCAGAGCTCTTCACCCACATACCAAATCCCTGAAATTATTTTCTTTGCTGTACAGCAGCACTGTTCAGCTGCTTCTATCCCTTTCCTAGAGTTTGGTGACTAAGCCACTCATCTGCTGATGGGAGATATGAATTTGGTTCTCCTTAGGACTACAGGATCTGAACCTGACTCTCCAGCCTCCTAGGAGAGTCCTAACTCATCACAGTAATTGCTAATAGTTCATCCTCTGACTATGGGTTTGATTTTTGTAATTGAAGTTATGGCTATTATCTAACACTAAGCTTGCCAACACCCTACCAAATTCAGTGCCTCAAAAGACTTTAATGCCTTTGTGTTAGAGCTAATGGTACAGTGTTTTGGCATGAGACAGTGTTTGGCATGCACAGAAATGGACATACAGGCACATAGGAAAAAGGAGGTAAAAAAGGAAATCACTTATCACCACTAAAGAAAGATGCTAGCTGTTTTTGGATCCCAGTTTGGCATTTGATTCTCCTCAAGCCGTTTCAGTTGTCTAAGTCCTTTCTTGGATCTGCACAAAAATAATTGACTAGTAAATTGAGTCCGTGTTTGTGTGAATTGTAGAAGATAATCTCTCTCATATGTGTTATTAAATAAAAGCATAAATATAGTTGGCTCTRCTCATAGAAAACAACTTCACTTCCTGACGCTAAAGGCTGTGGTGTGTACAGAGAAACACTTTCACTTTCCTGAATAAATTGTGAGCATATGGCTGGAAAAAAACTGCTGATCAGAAGACAAAACAGTGCCTGTAACTGCATTAAAGAACATTTCCACTACTCTTTCTGAAAGTTTCACAAACAACCAAACTGCAGACTTGGTTCTTCTTTAAAATAATTGCATCATCTGACAACCCCCCCCCCCCAAATGAATAAGAGCAGTCAATGAGATTGAGTTAACGCTGAGATACAATCTGCTTGGATGATTCTCCACCTGCTTTGGAATTGAAAAGCCAGAAGGGGCGGGTTGAGCCTCAAAGTTTCTTTGGCACTTCTGTGTGTCCTTTACATATGTTCTCATTGTTTGCCTAACATAAATCTGATTAATTCACTTTTAAATTTGCATTCCAAGCACTATTTAGATTGGACAAATATAATTTCTATGTCACCATCTGTGAGGAAAGATTATTAAACAATAAAACACAGAGAGGAAAACATCAGTGATGATGCATCAGAAGTCCAAGAAATAGGTGCTGAGAAGGTGTAGGATTTGCCTGAGCTAGGTGCTTAATTGCTCTGGGTGCTGACTCTCTTCCTGGAGACCAAGGCTGGGAGTGTGAAAATATTTACTAAAAGTGAAATATGAATTCTAACTGTTAAACTAATTATCCAATGAATATGAGACTTTAGTCCATTCTGTGCCATTTTAGTGCCTTTTCCACTAGATCATGAAAAAATGTATATGACTTCACTCTTTATCCATTTTTGAATTACAATTGGAAGGGATTTGTGTTCCACCTTTAAATTGCAGTGCATGAGATTGACCTTTCTCTTGATAAATCAGCAACAAAACTTCTATGGACTTTTTGAGAGCAGACTGTGGACTCATGGGATTTCAGAACAATTTTCTAGAAATGCCAGTATTTCAGGAATTTCATGTGATTTCTGCTGGACAGGATGTACATTTTGATAAAACTGTGATTAATACAACAGAAGTTATTTTGGAAGATGAGCTTTGGGTACATGTGAGTGGACAGAGCTTCGGGCCAATCTTAGTCTTGTTTACATCATCAGAAGAACAAGGTCAAAGAAGTGGCCTCATGAGCAGGCACCACAAGAAGGAAGTGTGAAAATTTGTGGCAACATGTCATAGGCATGTTCAGCAGAGGTGGGAAAGGAATCAAGTGATGCCAAAGCAAGGAAAAGGCATGTCCTTGCAGCGCACTGCCAGAAGGAGCCATACATGTATGTGCCCCAGTGTAGCTCTGCTGTTGAGAAAGTATTCATAAAGGCAGAAGGTCCAGAGAGACTTCTAGTCTCAACCCAGCAATTCCAGTGTTTAAATTACAAAAGCCTAGTCCAGTGCTTAAATTGCAAGACAAGAAGCAGAGTTTCCATGCTCTTGGCGTGTAAGAGCASGAAGCAAGTGGTAAGAGGGAAAGCAGGGGATATTCAGTCTAAGTGATCGGCAGACAGAGAAGACGACTTTTTGACAACAGCATTTTGCACAGGCTGTTTTGCCAGGGCAGTTGCACCAAAGCAAATCAACAACATAGAATCAGGTCTAAAAATGTCTTTGAACTTTTGGTCTCTAAGTTCAGGATTTGGGCTGTTCTGATACGGAGGTAGAATTTTCTCAATGAAATCTAAGCAATTTTTCCCTTGAATTTTTTTTTTCTGATTTGTCTCCTTCTCAGCACCTCAGCTTTGGAAGGTGCATACAGCACTCTTTTAAGCTATCAGAGACATGACATTTTCAGTGCAATCTTCTGTACAAGAAAATTAAATATAACTCAGAAGAATTAACTGAACCTTGGTATATAAAGACCAGATTACATTTTTATATAAACATCCTAAACAATGAACAGTGAGGAAGCAAAGTGCAATTTAGCCAGCTACAACCTGCTTCTTGGCTGCTTCTTGCAGCTGTATACCCAGAATCGCCTTCTGACTGCAAAATAGTAGTGGTAGTGCACTGTGCGTTCAGGGAAATAGCTCTGCYAAATAACCACGCTGTCTGTTCCTCCCCACCTTCATCATACATGAAGGAGAAAAATAGCTCACCTTCAAAGCAAACTGTTTGAATAAGAGGTATAGTACACATGCTTCATTAATCTCCTTCAAAGCAACAAAGCCGAGCCTAAGGGCAAAGCAATATTGCCCTGCCACTTTTCTGCCTTTAGGCTTCCGATCTCAACTTTCTCCTTATTTTGATAGCTGGGCTTGTCAGCAGTTTTGCTAGACTGATTCAGCTTTCACCATACAGCAGAAAACTGTTCCTTTATTTTTGCTTCTAGTGGGCTGTCTGAGTATTGAGGTGACCTGGTTCAGCATAGAGGCTGGCAAGCATCAGAGAGGGCACAAAAGAACTGAGGGAGCAAAGAAGAAAAGAGCATGTCTGCAAACAAGGCAGAGCAGGCAAGCAGTGGGAGACTATGTAGTGGGATTTCCTCTCTTCAGCAGTGACAAGGTGTTAAATTAGCTTGAGCTGAAATGTTTAACTTTATGCTCAGCCTGTATTTTGTCCTTCAGGAAAAGTCTACTCGTGACTTTTGCATGTACTATAACACCTTCTAATGGGAGCTAGTAATTTATTAAAAGGATATTAACTTGACTACAAGGATAAAAATGATTAAAGAATATCACCTCTGTGGGAAAGATGTTGCTCTCTCCATGACTATTAGGGAACTGAAGGATTAAACAGGATAAGTGAACAATGAATGAGAAGCTAGAAATAAAAATATATGTCCTCTGAATCTGCGAATCATGCCTTGACCACAAGTCCATATCCTCTGTATTGTGATTAGGATGATATAAAATACCTGACTGCTGTTAATAAAAAAGCTTATCTTTTGCTCTCTGCATTAATGTAGTTGATAACAGTTGCTTTTACTGTTGTTACTTCCTTTGTTGACAGCATTTTTTAAGGTAGTACTTTCACAAAACCACTTTAGTTAATAGAACAGCTAAAAAAAGAAGTATGTTGACCTGCATGTAAAATTTGTAGGCACTTAAGGTGTCCTTTCAGTACTGTAATAGTTCCTGACTGAGCTTCAGCAGCAGAATATGTCAAAATGTCAGAAGAAGCAAGAGGGTTTCCAGTGGTCAGGATCTGATATAAATGTTAAACAGGACTGTACAGCGGGCATGCTAAGAAGGCAGCACAGCCCAAACCCTCTCAGCCGTGCTAGTGAGGTCAGGAACTGCTAGTCCAGTCTATAGGTTGCCATTTCTGAGGTATCACCACCTGCCAAGAATGGATTTGCAACCTTTTAATGCAGAGGTGGCAAGTCATGTCTTCTGTTTCCCAACACAGAAGATGTTCACAGCATTTAAAGTCTGAGAGACGCTGCTTCTCAAGATGCTGCTGATCCATGAAGTGAAAGGGAGTCAGTAATAGCTGGGAGCTACTGCCCCTGAAAAAGCAAAGACACTATCGCTTTGTCTGGTTGGTGATAAGGAGTTCTGACAACTGTGTGGCTTATGCGCCATGGACTAATGAACCCTGGTTTGGTGCGTCTTGCTTGGTAATGGGAACTTCAAAATGATGTTGTCAAGCAACGGTGAAAGACGTTGTCCAAAGCCATGACATTGTGCGTGAAATAGGATAGCTTTTGAAATAAAATTTTAGTCTCTATAGAGCTTGGCAGTAAAGGCCGTGTCTTTGTCTGTATACTATTAGCCCTGTCAGTTTTGTCAGGCAGTTAGGTTCTTTTCAAACGTATTCAACATGAAATTAATATATATATGGACATCATTCAGATCTTGCTGGAATGAGTCAGATGAAAATATATAAAACATATGCTCCCCTCAATATTTCAGATTTTTTTATAAACATTTACCTGCCAAAGGTGTCTTTGACAGGTATACTTCAATAAACTCCTGGTATATGGCAGCAAATTTACTTAAAGTCAGGTAGGGAATATCTCACTGGATAGCTAATAATATGCAGGATCATGTGCTTCATTTCTTATTTAATTGATATCAAGTTATCTTGCTGCAGCCATTTTGTTAAATACCCATTAGATTTTCAAGCATTCCATACAATTTTAATACAGCGATACTCCCTTAATTATTCTTTGGTTATGCAAATTTGTAGTCAGCTTCATAACTTTGTTTGTTCTTATTGCTCTAATTGAATATCCATATATGTTCTAAATAGCTATTATTATTTGGTTGGTATCTAATAATGAGATAGCAACACTGTATGTATTGTAGAGTTAGTTGAAAATTTTCCCTATTAAAAGCATTGCTGCTTCTTTGCTGAGTTTATGTTGTCTCAAAATGACATTAAGATTGATAGTTACCATTAAAGAACAGTCTCTTGGGCAGAAAAAAAGACACATGAAAGTTCTACCAGTTTGTAACATGCTGACAATGACGAAGTACCACGAAATGTCATCGTACCCACTTGAGCGCAGTTGGGGGAGCAAATGTTACCTTAGTCAATATAGACTAAGGCCTGGTTTTGTTACTAACATGGGATTAAGTGCACAAAAAAACCTCTTTCTGTATGAACTCCTAATTCCTGAAATTACTGCACTAGTCATGTTGAATGCTCACTAGCTGGTAGATGAATTGAGGCAACAAAATGTAATTTAGGGAAAAAAGTGAACAAGGTGCTACAGAAATATAAATCATCCACACATGTAAGCATACTACACATATGCATACACACACACAAACTCTCACAAAATCCCCCTGAAAGATATCATTCCTGTCCTGGACCTTTGTGTACTTGACTTTACCACTAAACCTTTCACTGAAGTCAATGCATATTTTTTTATGATATCCATGCATTCACATCCTAACACATGGTAGGGCATGGGTATGCTGCTTGCCTTGTTCTTCCAGTGCCTGTCAAATAAAATAATGAAATGTAGTAACAATCCTCTTGCAAGGACCTAAAAATAGATTTTTAGTACTATATGAAAAATCAACGTGGAAATGTGAGTAGGTGAAGAGATGAAATGTTGCCTCTGAGAGATCAGTGCCAAAATGTATGCTGGGGAGAGTTGCAATTTGGAGGCATGTATTCAATAGGATACCACTGGTGACAGATGAGGAGGGTGTATGTAATGTAGAAGTAACTTCTGCAATAGCCTTCTGAACAAAAAGGAACACTAATAAATTGGAAGTTTTTGTTATCACCATGACTTTAGAGAGTAGAAAAAACAATTAGTTTTTCAGGATATGTGAGAAAAACAAGAAGGTGAGCACAAAAATATTTGTTGTAGCATTGGGTGGTTTTAGACAGAGTAATGTAATATGTGGTAACAAAGAAGAAGAAAACATATATTGGGCCATAGTTAATCACACTTGCATCTGGTTGTTTAGGATAGTCATTTATGCCAGCCAGATGCATGTGCATTTGTGTGTATGCGTGTGCGTACAATAATCAGGGCTAATAGAAACAAGATTATCTTCTGGGTCATAGAAGATATCTTTAGATTCCCTCAATGTTTTGGAGGGAGTAGACATACACTGTACTTACTTCAGAGACAATGCAAAATATATTTTCGCAAAACAATGGAGGGAAATATTAAAAAAAATCCATGTGTTTAACATAATCTATAATTTCACTGCAGGAGAACCATTCACAAAGAATCTACAATAACGAATATTCAAACCATAGGAGAGATGACACAGATGAAGTAAATACAAAGATATATTAGAATTTGCAAACATCCTCATTATTACCAATATCATCTTAGTCCTGCCCCCTTTCCTGTGTTCCCCTCCTGGGTCTGTAGTTTCTTTTGAATGACTGTGAACTCTCCCATACTTCGCAATGCATTAGACAGAGCAATTTTTTCTGTCAGTCATACTCATTTCAGGAATATTTAATGTAGTCTCTAAAATCAATTGGAGATTGAGTCAAGATATTATCATTAGTCAGAAAAGATCTGCTAGGTATTAGGGATGAGATTTTTCCTAGCTATCTAGAGATCTTAGACCTGTCATGTTTGTGGAAATTTTGGAAGATGGTTGTGCAAATCCCTTTGGGTCGTTTTGAAAGATCTTAACCAATACACTTCACATTATCCTCCACTATTGGTTTAGTCAGCCTAACAGCTTATTAAATCAGTGTGGAAGATGCCACGGAAGTTGTTGTGTTTAACATAGCAGAATAGCTAGCAAAGCACTTGAAAACACGCGAAGAGACAAAAGTAATTTGACTTTTGAAGACTAAATATATTCTTTACATGCTAAAAAATTAGACTGCATAAAATCTTAGCTGTGAATTGGTTTAACAAGATACTTATTTTCTGGAAATTGCTATTTTCTTTGCAACATTTAAAGTAAAAATTCTATTTTAAGGTAGTTTGAGTCAATCTGCCTCCTTTCAGTCAAGTCAATGGGGCATTATAACATACTCATCCAGCTAGTGCTAACAGCCTCCTCACAGTGAGCCTTTTCACTTTCTTTTAATCAGAAGAGTGACCTAGTCAGAATCTAACATCACACTCCGTATCTTGTTTTTAACAACATAAATTGCAGTATAGACCAGAGAGAGATGATACCATCCTGCTGTATAGAAACATACCGATTTTTCCCAGGGAAATGTGAAAATATTCTACAAAAGCATGGTATTTCCTGGTATTTCTCCCCCTCTCTGAGTTGATAAGAGGTCTGTAGTTCAGCAGTGAGGGTTGGCTCTTTTTAAGATTTTCTAACAAGTGTAAGTTATTGGCACCAGGAGTTTGATTACTAGAAAAAGAAAAGAGAAACAGCATTTGTGAAGGAAAGTTTGCTTAGGACATAGACTGAACAGACAGTTTCTCTGTTGCATTCCTGGGCAGGGTTTCCCAAGTTGTATCTGATCTATAGCAGCACATCTGGATTGGACAAACATCTAGTATGGGAGTCTCTTGTTGAATAAAAATGCTGCATTGCCATCTAATAGTTAAAACAACAGAAAAGAAACAGAGAAGAAGAAGGCCAGAGCTAGTAAAGATTTAGGGAACCCAAAGCACTACTGCAGTTTTGAAGATCCCTGCTCACTTGCCCCGGCACCCTGGTGGTACCGTAACTCACCACTTGCCTTGAGCCATGCCTTGCACATGCCCAGAACTGCCTGTCTATACAAAGGGAAAAACTGTTTCTTGATCATGCCATGGTTTAATCACAGACCTGGAGTGGGCTTTCATCCTCAGCTGAGTCCCCAGAGGACTGAGTCCACTGCCCTCCTCGTCGGAGCACAGCTGACAGATTCAGCCAGGCTAAGACACCTTATAACTGCAGTTGTCACTGCTGCTTGCTCTCATGCTTTTTTAAGAACAGAAGGAGGAGATGGTTGTACTTTCTAGGTGTAGATACAGGCTTAGAGGCCAGAACATTCGGGGGAAACTCAGAGATGGGTCAACCTCCAAAGTGGCACGAGTCCTCCAGCCTCCAGGCTATTTTATGGTGCTGTGCTCTCCTGCATTCATACTTTTGATACTTCATAGTATCAAAAAGAAAGTCTGAGAGGGGGATAAAAAAATGAATAGCCATGGGCTAGGGAAAACTCCTGGCTGTGGAGACTTCAGCAGTCCCTTTCTTGTTCTCAGGACCATTCTTGGATTTAACCACTCACTACTTTCCTGCAAGGACAGGCACAGCTTCCACAGAAAGAGTAAAGACATTCCCATGTAGATTAGTACTTTATACTTAGGCCAGGTTCCTGGGTGATAGAGCATTTTTGGCCCTGAAGCCATAGGAAATTCCTGCAGAGTTAGTTTTAGATTGACACTGACCATGCAGAAGTGGATTTTCTTCAGAGAGAGTGGGAATGATTCAACCTACCGAGGTACTTATCTGTCTGCATATAAGGTGCCTAGATCACCTAACTCCATCAAACGAAGGTCTGGATTCCTCTCTTTCCTCTTTGCACCAAAAAGTTTACCACTGGCATGCTTAAATCTTTCACCAACTCTAGTCTAAAGGGATGATCCTGAGTTGCTCATCACGCCCGCAACATTAAAAAAAAAAGTCTTGAATTTCCTAACTCCTATTCAGTCAACGGTGGATCTCCCGTTCTTTTTCTATGCACTTTTTTGAAAACTTTCATCATTTTTTTACAGTCTTCCAAACCAAAGCCCACGTTCAGCCAACTGGAAAAAAATTGTCTTGCAATTGCTCAGATTGTAGTCTGTTAAGGTATGTGATATATTTAAATCTCATAGGCATAAACAGTAGAACTGCCTATGTAGATTTTCAAAACTGAAACATTTCCTAGAGGGCTTGTAGATGTTTTAAGGGTATTTAAGACAGTTGTTATTTTTATCAGCAATAAACAGCAAGTATCAAATATTTCCCCACAGTGTACTTTTATGCACCACAGATTATGGTTATTCATATGTTTTCCAAACTATTGTGAAGTGAGATTCTTATGAACTCTTTGGAGATTAAAACCCTACTCCCCATAATTACATTACTGCACCTCTTTATTACTGCAGAAGACAGCAATGTTTTTTAAATTTCAGTATTGTTTAAGTCACTTTCTGGCTTTCAGGCTGATGAACTCTAATTTGGTTCTGTGGATGAAGCTCAGAATATTAGTGGATGGATAATTGGGTGAGCAGATGAAAATTAAAGGTATAAAGGATGCTCTTTAAAGCAGTTCTCCCCTTGGACTCTCCTAATTCCATTATTTACCCTTCCACATTTCCTGTCCTTGTTCCTGTTGATGTGTGTTTTGTTCAAATGTGCAACCATGTAATGATCATCCCCTACTGCTCCACATGGCAGAAGATGAAAAAAAGGAGAGGAAATTCAGGCTGCCTTCACTCAGCTCTGGAGAGCATGTTCACCCAGATCCTTAGAGGGGTTCTCTTGTGCTTGAACATGACCTGACTGAGGCTTTATGGGATTTCCAACCCCATTAATCCAGAAAATCCAGATTTGTGTCTTATTCCTGGCTACATGAGATAAGACATGCTCTCTTTGGCATGTTTAACTAAATTTACTACATTTCTTCACATAACCCTCTTGCTTTTACGAGGGTGTCACACAGAGCAGCTGACAGTGTACTTTTCCTGCTTCTGTCTTGATATAGAAATTGAGCCTTGAAAGAGATGACCTCTGGATCTCCCATCAAAGCCTTTGGATGTCTATCACTTCAGGAGATTAAATGAGATAGCAAATATAGTTAGTTCACATTAACAGATCTGGAATGCTCACATGAATGATGGGAGGGAGGGGAGGGACATGGACAGTGTAACTGTACAATCTCTCCCTGCTGGTTTCCACACCTACAGCAGTCTATTTGGTCTTCCAGTTCCAGTGCTTTGTCATGCCTGTGACTGCAATTTTCTCCCATTCCAGAGAAGAATTTTACATGACAACAGCAATATAATTTGGGGGGGAATATACTTCCTCCTGTGATGAAGTTCGGGAGGAAAAACATGATGCTAATGGATCCAGTTGAAGACAAACGTCAACTGAAAGTCATGCAAAGCTCAGAAAGGGTTAAATCCTGGCCTTCACTGGTGGCAACAGCAAATTCCCCATTGACTTTAATGGCACCAGGATTTCACTTGTGAAGTACTAATAAAACTATACCATTTTCTGTCCCTTCCCATCATATTAGTGCAGCCTTCTATCACTGCTTTGATTTTCACTGGCAATCTTAGTTTCTTTTTAATTGGATTCTTGCAAACTCAGTTTCTAAGTACCTTTGAGGATATGGGCCTCAGTTCTTTTTCCTTCCTGTTGACAGTACTGTGCATATAGTTCCAAGTATTTTTAAACAGAAGTTTTTGTAAATGCTAAGGAAAGGTTTGATGCCTTTGAGGGTCATATTATGTCAGATACTKATTGTTTACAAGCTGGCATCAACCAACCCATAACAGTAATATCCAAAGCTTCTGCAAAGCTTTTAAAGAATGTTGTTGGTCTGTAGATGGCTATGATAGCTTCCTCAGGATTCTAAAATCCTATTGCTTTTAACGTGCTTCCCTTTTGCATACCTTCAGAGCAGGCACATCAAATAAGCAAAGCAATCCCAATACTAAACACAGAGAGATGTGAATTTTGTTCTTCAAATGAAATCAGCACCTACAATCTGCGTTGTGTTTCCAGCAGAGCTCAGGTCAAGGCCAAAATAAGTAATCTGATTTCTATTGCATTAGGATCCTTGAGCTTTCATGTCTGTCCAGTCCTATGAAGGGAAGAAAATGATTAATACCAGAGTGAAGTCTGGTTAGAACTATGAGCTTCTGACTGTTATGACTTGATATAAATGCTGCTAAAATCAATTGGAATCTAATCAATTAGTTTCAATAGCTTTGAATCAGACACACTGAAGTCAAGGACAAAACTCATTGACTTCTTGGAAAGAGAGTCTCCTCCTGATGGACTTAGTTGTAGGTTACAGAAAACATGATGAAGAGTTTTGTTTCTATGAGCTAAAGAAGCAGCAATTCCAGTTCCTCTAAATTTCACTTCAATCAAATGATGTTGAGAACAGCATGCAATATGTAAAATTTTAAATGATTTTGCATCAGTAATATTATTCCTTAAAACGTTAAACATTCTCTTACAACATAGGCAATCACAATTATTACACTGTACTTCATAATCTCATTAATGACTTTAATTCTGTCCTTCTAAAGACCTTCCGCTTTAGGAAAATGAACAAAAAAATATGAACTTTGCTATATACAAGTGGAGTTTATAGCCTAGTGGAACTTATCCTCATTCCAGAATAGTAATTAGCACAGTTTTACCTTTCATGCACTACAACAGTACACATACGAACATCACACTGCTAATCTCAATTTCCTCCATTTTAATGGTCTGATCCCAGACCTCCTGAAATGGATGGATATCTTTCCGTCAATGTTACTGGGGTTCAGATGTGATCCTAAATGTATCAGCAGCACTCAGTCTTTCCAGAAAGGAAATCTGTCTTCCTTTAACCTTGACAAAATCTTTCCTGCAGATCATAACTATTTTTGATTCCTTTATTTCTTGTTCCTCTCTCAAGGATGATAAAAACAGATATCTGCAAGAAAGTAACTCTGGAATATTTCTAACAATTTGTGCCTTTGAAAATTGTGTCCATAAAAAAGAGACAAATACAGTAGTAGTAGAAAATGTTTAAACAAATATGTGTGCATGGAGGAGTGAGCTATTTCAGACATTTAAAAATGAAATAATCCCATTATTTAGACCAGCAATACACCACATACATTTAGATAAGAATGGAAAGAAAAGTAGGCAAAGAAAAGTATCTTTAGTAGTCTGCTTGCTCTAACCACTGGTGAGTGTGCATAGATGGTATAGGTCCAGAAATCAGTACTTTCTGTAATAGTAAAACTGAATTTTAAGTGTTTGAAACTTATCTGAATAATACAAACTCTTCAAGGAACAGGCTTTTTCTGTTGGGTGTCTGCCACCAACTAAATTGTTTTGTAAGGTTTTTAACGAAAGCTGTCTAATCATATATCAGCTCAATATGTAGTTTAAAATACAGTAAAAGGAGAATAAGAAGTTTTGTCCATGTTTTCAAAATCCGCACCACTATTTCATTATAAAGCTGGAGTGTACTATTTTTTTTTCTTTTTTTTGACCAAGACCTTGAAATTTTGTGCTGGGTGAGATCTCCGTCCGTGTCATCAAAAATATTCCTGAGAAGAATGAACCCAAATGTGGCAAGGTTACCAGTCTGTGGAAAACCTCACTTCACTGAACAAAACTTATTGGTGTTTTGCAGCTAATTTTTCTGAGATCTTGTTGTTATGAGTGTATATTATTCCAAAGTTATAAGGGCTAGGGTGGGAATTTCTTCTGCAGTTGGTGAAATTGTTGTAGTAGGAACTACATCTCCAAAGGGTTCCTTGCCACTGTTTGTGGTGGCTCCTGCCTATTCCACAGTATAGCTGAAACCAGCTAAAGACATCCAGGATCTGGTTTGCAACCACAGTTGCAACTCTTGTTGGTGGGAGCTCTTCTAACAGGCAAAATGCAAAATTGTCTGTAAACCCCCCAGTGAACAGGTCTTGGGTTGCTGAGCTTTGAATCATTTTTAGCTCTCACTTCTGTGGCTGAGTTCCCTTTCATATAAAATGGAAAGAGCTACCTCAAGTGATGTTAGGAAAAGACAGTTTTAACATTTGCAAAGAAGTGAATTACAACACAATTGCAACAAATAAATTATTATTTGGTGTTTGATGGAGGAGCTGGCTGCTGTTGGTCCTGAAGAAACAGAGACGCTCAGCAGAAATAAGCAAAACCTAAGCATTTTCTCATCAGTGAATATGGCAAGTAAATGTGTAGGAGAAAAATTACATGAAAAAATACTTAAAGACTATATCATAATGTATATTCACAAGAAGGATAAATAGTGTTGGCCAATTACCTTAATATGGGATTTCCTAAATTAGAAGTGTGCAATTCATGTTGATTTTGGACTGTATTATGTCATTTAAAATGGCACCACATTTTTTTCTCGTTTTCATGGAATTAATCCATTCTCTGTAGGTGTAACATTGCAGAATTTGTCCCATAACCTGGAATATAGCTTCCATTCTGGACTTTTTTCACTTGGCCTGATTGCATCTACCACCTTATGCCCAGCATATTCATTCAGGACAAATGGAGCGCACTAACGCTTTATAGGAAAAATGCTGACTTAATTTTTCCTAACCCTTATCAAAGTCAAGAGTGGAAGCAAGAAAATCACAGTTTTATATTGTTCACAGCTTTGTATTGATGATATTGTTCAAAGCTGTAGCACCTATCTACATTTAACTGCCTCTACTGCACACTCAGTGAGTAACTGGAAAAGCTGTACTAAAAATTAATGGCAAGAAAAAAGTCTCCTAATAAATATCTGGGGGGAGGCTCCATTGGACTCTTCATCAAGTGTTTATAAAGCATTATTGGCGTATGTTCTCACTCTTTATCACTGACACACTCTTTTTCTCTGCCCTGTTCTTTCTTTCTGGTGCCTGAATGGCTGTGCACAGGCACATACACACACATGCCTACAGGCACACACCATCCTTACTGGATGTAGGTATTGATGGTATTTCATGGGATGTAGGTGTTGATGGTGTTTTATGCCCATTCTGGCATTTGTTAGCCTAGCTGAAATACAATTGAAAAACCTAACTGGAAAAAGAAAGCTGTTTTTGTTCCTCAGACTCTTGCTCTGCTTTGCCAACTGTTGTCGATCTGTCTCTTTGGGCTTTTTAAACTGCAAGCCATAGCAAGCAGGAATGGCCTCTGTATCCATGTTTGTTCAACATGCAACACAAATAAGATCCTAATTCCTATCGCAGGCTCCTCTGTAATATGAATGGTTTTAAACAGTAAGGTAAGAAATATTAATTCCCCCCCAAATTATTTTTTTTGTCTGCAGTTTGCTCTGAAAACTCTTGTGTGTGAAGTGAGCTCACTTTTTATGCATATTGATTTYACCACCTGCATAAGAAGTAAGGTATATTGCTTTCTAGATGTCAGGGCACATAACAGAATGCAAAACATTGGATGAAAAATGGGAGAGTCCAGCAAAATAAAACTGATTAAGCTAATAAGTCTAACCTACTCAGTAGCATTGTTTAATGAATAAAAATCATCTGGATTCCCTGTTAGAATGTATTCAGAAATACTTCTAGTAGAACTGGCTGCATAGTTCAGTGCTTCATAACAGAATGGAGCAGAGATTAATAGGGTACTGCCAACTGTTTCTGTGTGTGTGTGTGTGTGTGTGTGTGTGTGTGTGTTTTAATGGAATTGTAAAAAAATCTCAATAAATATTTAAGAAAATGCACTTGTTATACTAACTGCTCTGTCTGTCTCTTGATAGGGAGGCTATCACAAGAATATCTGATTTGAAGTCTGCCTCTTGTCACCAGCTAATTGGAATTCACGTCCACCTATGGCAACATAGTATCAAAAAACTGCAATAAATTAGAATCAGTTAATGAAAAGTGTCCCATTTAATTTCACAATATAACAGCCCCCAGAGTAATTAATTTACATTATAGCATATAATAAAGCATGTTAAAATTAATTTTTTGATTTGGGGCCTAATACTAGGTCTAATAACTGCAGTTGCATGACAATTTGCCCATTTTGGGAAAATAGAATTTAATGTTAGCCAAGTTATAATAAATACATATTACTTCCTAGGTCATAATTGCTTAATTAACAATGCAACAAATGTATGCAAAAAAGCTTCAAAAACTTGCTGCCTTCTTTTTAATTAACTTTTGATGGATATTGCACTTCTTGGTTAGTTGCATGCATGGTGGCATGTCTGGGTGAAGATACTTCTGTCATATACTGATCCTTACTTCTGAGAGTCAGAGACAGTGGACCAGCATGCTTTGAGCCCTGATTTTACGGACATTTAAGGCGTGGATTTGTTGTCTTTGGTGATCAGCCTGCGGGTGAACCAGGTTTCAAAACAATCCTAAAGAAGCAACGGTGCAACTGTTGTCTGGCATGACTTTCTCTTCCACCTAATAAGCTGAGTGACAGGACATAGATTAATTTATGATCAGCTATGCACTAGCACAGCAGTAAGAGCTCTGAGATACCTGGGCTCAGAAAACAGGCAGGGTGGGTTCATATCTATTTACAAAAGACTGTGAAGTCATTACTTCATATACAAAATATTTTCTACTTTAGAAATATACTGGTTTTAAAATACAGTAACATTGAAGATATTGGCAGCAAGGTGAGCAACCATTGTAATAAATATAGACTCCCATTATTTTTTTTCTCTGATTTCTAGCTTGCAGCTTCAAGCTCTGGTTTGAGCTTAAGACAAATGATCCAGTATCTACCTTATCAGAGGATTAAAGAGGAGTCACCTATGGAAGCAGTATTCCCTGTCAGGAAAGGTGGCTGGGGTACAAGACTGCAGAGTAAAACAAAAGCAACAACAAAAATAGTCACAACTGAAATATGCCTATCTGATAACCTGTCAGTCTGGTTTTGTGTGTGTTTCTTTGCCATTTTTGTTTTGCTTGTTTTTTGTCATTGCATCTGCATGTAAGGGGAGAGGGTTAACCACTGTTTCATCTGTTTTTTGCTTAGTAAGTGACTTGTGACATTGAGTTAGTGGTAGAGCCAGGGATATAACTCACCAGCATAGAGTCTTGTCTTGCATTTTCACCACTGAACACACTCCCTGTCTATTCTGTGCCAGCTTCAGTGGCAACACAGATGTAACCCCCCCCCCCCCCCCAAAAAAAAAAGCTCCTGTATTTTCCACTCAGCTGGTACTATACAACCTCAGAACATGCCAAATACATTAAGAGGAGGCTTAAGAGGAAAAAGCAACTCATAGCACAGTTTGAAAATTTTTCTTCTTCAGCTATCTTTTTAAAATTCTTCTTTGTGTTTCATATCCTTCAACCCCCACTGCCTTCATGCTAGAGCAATAAGATAAATACACCAAGAGCTAATGAGATACAGTTTGGTGCAGTCTCAAGCATTCACTTATATGCTTTTTTCTCTCAGTGCTGATCATCCTAGCCACACTTTTAAGTATCATAATAAGATATTTTCAGTTTTATTGCAAAAATACTTTCCCACTGGGGGCTAGCTTACATACTATCGAGAAAAAGAATGCAAAGACCAGGATACAAGGCATGAGACACCAGTCCAATTTCTTCTGCTGCTCAAGTCACCCTGTAAGATATTGAATGAGTAATTTTTTCCTATATATCTGAATTCTGCAAGATTAGATTACATGTGATGATGCCCTGTAAATATCTGCAGTTGATAGGATCCCCTACTGCAGTATTTTGTTCTGTTGCCAAAAATGAATGCTTTCTTCCATCTTTCTGCACTCAGTGACTCACCAACAGTTGTGAGTTAAGTCGTTTTTCTGAGACTGGGGTGAATAAAACCAAGCTGTATAAAAGAAATGAAGAGAAAAATGCCTAACTAGAAAAAAAGACCCATCAAAACTAATAACAGAGTTCAAATAGGACAAGTAATATTTGCTGTTGTTGCCCGTAAAGAAACACATAACTACGAAAGCAGTTATATGCGGTGCTTTATTCAGGGCCC